>NC_057806.1:4184806-4426737 GCF_018294505.1 Triticum aestivum
GCCCTTTGACTTTCGTCAGACGGGCTTTGACCGGTGGACTCTTCCACCTGGTTGCGATAGGTCAGCCCATAGCAACATCCCCGAACACGGTCTGGACCCAACCCAACACTAGATTCCCTCCGGTTCCACCGCACCCGCACCATCCCCCCCCCCTCTAACTGACGGCTGCTCTGCCTTCTGTGGAGGGGGGCCACACCACGGAGCCCCAAGACGGGTGTCTACGCATGCCAGAACACTTTCACACATGCATCGCGACCCATGCGATGTTTCGGTGGCATAGCTACACCCCGAAGGCCATCCCGAATCCCAGTTGACCAGTAGATCTAGCCCTTTGACTTTCGCCGGACGGGCTTATATAACCGGACGGGCAATCGATATATGTTTTCTGTACATTTAAGTTAATAAAATTAGTATTGGAAAAAAATAAAAAATAATAAGAGAAAATACAAAAAATATAAAAATATTATTAGAAATCTATGCCTACGGCCTAGCCGTCGGCATAGCTACGGCCACGGAACGGTAGAGCCCTGGATCGATGACGTGGCGTAGGGCGGGGATCAATGACGTGGCAAAAACCATGGGCCAGGCCTATGCCGACGGCCTAGCCGTCGGCATAGAAATGCCACCCCACGGGACCGGCGAACGACGCGGATCGATGACGTGGCGGCGCGGCGGATCGATGACGTCGGCGTAGCTATGCCGACGGCTAGGCCGTCGGCCACCGTTAGCCCGTCGGCGTAGCCTGACGCCGTCAAACTGCCGTCGCCGCCCGAGTAGACGGGCCCACGTGATATGCCGACGGCCTGCTCTATGCCGACGGCCCCCGTCGTTATATTCGGAGAAACGCCGACGGCTTATCTATGCCGACGACCCCCGTCGGCATAGATGGTTATACGCCGACGGCCTTTCTACGCCGACGGCTTTAGTTGGGCCGTCGGGGTATGCCCATATATGCTGACGGGGGCCGTCGGCATAGATATGGCCGTCGGCAACTGCCTAAATTCTGATAGTGAGCACAAAACAACCCCACGACTGCAGCCTTTACTGAGGCCGATTCCTCCAGGAACCATCACCCTTGCAGGAGACAATCAGACGGGCCCTCGTTGCCACCACAGGACGAACTGGGGAAGCCCGATCCAACCAAGCCCAAACAAAATAGGGCAGAAATAGTGTATCGGTCGAAAAAATATCTTTAATATTTATAGGAGTAACAAAATGATAGATTGTTAAGCATTATAGCTAGTAGCGATACCCAGGTGCACAACAGTAAAATGATGAATTTTTCAGACAATTATTTTGCCATTCGCAAAGTGTGACTTAAGAGCCAAGTTCAAAGTAAACATTGTTACCATGGAAGCTTCTCCAGATCCAGCAAACTATTACTCCCTCTGTTAACTATTACAAGATATTTTGGATATTTCAATATAAACTACATATGGATTGAAATGAGTGGACAAACACACTCTATACATTTGATTTAGAAAAGAGTTTTTTTTCTTTAAAGATTTAGAAAATAGTTAGAACATCCTATAATTTGCAACGGACTGTGTATTTTATCTAGGTGCATATTTATAAATCATGCATATACGAAGCCACAAAGATGGTTCGTCACCTTTAGTCAGATACATCGCGATCCCTGCTGCACATCTCTGACTTATCTAGGTGACTGATCGAGCACGTATATATTGGCCGGTTTATATATGTATCACATAGCAGCTGCGTGAGGGAGGTACTGAGTGCTACCAAATTAACAAATCAATCATCCAGGGAGAGATGTGGAGGCTAAAGATCGCGGAGGGCAGCGGCAACCCACTGCTGCGCACCACCAACGGCCACGTCGGCCGGCAGGTATGGGAGTTCGATCCTGCCGCGGATGACCCCGACGAGGTCGCCGCCGTTGATGCCGCCCGCCGCGACTTCACCAGCCGCCGGCACCAGATGAAGAACAGCTCCGACCTCCTCATGCGCATGCAGGTCTCCATTCTCTCTTTCTTAAAGCCAACACACAGTCTCTAGTACTACCTCTGTTTAAAAATATAAGACGATTTGCTAGGCCATTTTAGCCTACCAAAACGTCCTATATTTTGGGATGGAGATCGATAATACATGCCACCGTGCACTTGGTGTTCAGGTACAAACTAGCATAGCTCGATACTATATCGGATGGTTACAGAATGGTATGTTGTATCCATATCGGCCATACTATATCAACCGAATGGCCGATATCTAATTCGACATGTCCACTAGTATAGACCGATCCATGGAGGACAACAATTCTTTCTCGGAAAACAATGTAAATAACATTATGGATTTAAACTTCATCATATTACCAAAGCCAGGCATAATGTTTTGTAGAAACTCATATAAATATTGTAATTTTTTAATTCTTAACAAAACGATCTTGTGAGTTTTTCTTAAATTTTCTCTTAATTAACAAGTTAATAAACTAGGAATCTAAGCATTGATATCATATTCTCTCTTTTTTTACAAAAAGACATGTTTTGAACAAGAATAATGTAAAAAAATCAGATATTTCTTTCTTTGATGATATAACTACATATCACCCGATGTGTTGAAGCTAAACCCATCCAAACCCGATATCCGATATTTAGAACCTTGTCTCGGAGACATCAAGCACCATGCATACAAAAATAATGAAAACTATGATCTGATACATTCTCAACAATCCTGCGCATGAGAATTCTATGCATTACCACTAAAATCATAAAATTAACCTACTTTCATTTTCATACATCATGTCAACAAATATATCTGTGCATACATGTTATAATAAACTCTTTTTACAAAGGAAATTCTAAAAAATTGTCAACTGGGTTATTCTACTCCACTTTTAGATTACCTAAAAAAACTAAAGGTGAATGAATGAAAAAAGTGACTCACACTGCATACTTTTGCATAGCATGTGAACTACCTCCACGTGTTAGGGCTTCGCCGTTTACATGTGACAGCTAGCTGCCAAATTAACCGGGCAGAACTTTCTTATTCTTGAAGTCTTGAGCTCGTTTTGGGCCTGAAAGCTGGCCCAAAAGCCCAAGAGAAATGACCCTCGATGAGTTGATGTACACAATTTTTTTAGGAAAGGCCATCATGGCTTGCTTTATTATTTTTCAACACTTGCCTCAAAAAATATTAATTTTCAACACAAATTACATTGTCCACTAGTTTGTTGAGCATGCCTAAAAAACCTAGTTTGTTGAGCAAGAAACCCATAGGTTCATCGACCCAACTACTATTACATCTATCACAAAGCTGAACTTAGCTACTCATGAGCTACATAATTAGCCTCAGGAAAAACAATGCATAAACATAACATTCCGTATCAACGTTGTGGTTTCCACACACACTCCGTGAAGATTACGCTGCTACATCCCACCATTGTGTTTGCCCCATGCAAAATTCAATAACATTCATAGAATCTAATTCTCCTTCGGCCTGATTGAAAACCATGGCGTTAACTAGTGCAATTAGGGAACAACATTGTCCTGTGGGTGCTTCTATGTGCCACTCTTTGCCACAGATTATCGGGCGAATGCACATGCAGGACTCAGAGTGGGCCGGCCCATATAGTGACTGTAGTGGCTAGTGAACCAGCTACTGTAACGAGCCTGGAGCAAGCTGGCTGCTGTAGCGGACAGTTTTAATCATTCTGTTTTTTGGAAAACATGAACAAAATATTTTTTAAAGGTACTGACATTTTCTAGAAAAAATGTCAAAATTTACTGATACACGATTTTTTAAATGCCAAACATTTTTCTGAAAAACAAAATAATCATTTAAGTTCCAAACATTTTAGGAAAATATGAACAAATTATGATATTTTGACATTTTTTTCATATTGTTAACACTTTTCTGAAAGTTCCGAAAATTTTCAGAAAAAGGAAAGAAATTTTCAATTTACGAATATTTAAAATAACGTGGACAATTTTTGAATATTCGCACACATTTTTAAAACAAGAATTTTCCTTCGATTTTTATAAATTTGATAAAAAATCTGATCATTTTCGAAAAAAGCTCCAACCTTGGAATTTCAAAGAAACATATAATATTTTAAAATGTGATGGAAAAGGACACTAAATAAAAAAATCGCCGAAGGAGAAAAACAAAGAAATGCAGAGAAAAAGCAGGCTGGAACCTTATATAAGGTTTTAGAAAAACACAACAAAACCTTCTATTCCCAAATCCTTTATTCCCAAATCCGGGATTTGTAGGATATACAAATAACATAAATGGGTGTGCCATCTTCACCGTGCCTCGCTTGAAGGGTGCCTCCGAAACGCTTCTAGTAGGCTGGCCTATGTAACATCTATTATGTTCGTTTCTTTTTCTTCTCTGCTTCTACATTTGTTAGTTACTTCGTACGTTTGTTTAAAGTTTTCAAATATTCCAAATACATATTTTCCAAAATTTTAATTTACTTATTTTTGAAAGACGTTCACCGCACATCAGGAAAACGTTAATACAGCATAAAACAATTTCCTACAACTTTCTAAAAAAGTTGATAGCTTTCAAAAATAATGCTCATGACATTTTAAAAGTGTTAGCCCATTTCAGAAAAAAAATCGTGGAATTAAAAAAATTGCATAATTCAAAAACATTTTTTTGTACTACTTAAAAATGTAGGTAAGATTTAACAAAAATCACTCGTAACAAAAATATGTTCGAGAATTTTCTTTCAAAAATGCTGATACAATGTAAAAACAGTTTTCAAATGTAAAAAAACTATACCATACAGAAAAAAATGTATAACGTGTATTTAAAAATGTTTCGCACATATTAAAAAAGTTCAAACTTGTAATTGCTGAATTTGCAATACTTATTTGAAAAATAATGTACATGTATAAAAAAATCCAGATGTATACAAGAACTCCAAACTTGTATTAATAATATTCATGTATTGACAAAACCAAAAATAAAAATAAGAATGAAAAAGATAAAGAACATAAGAAGAAAGGCGGTAGAAATCCAGTAATGAAACAATGAAAATTTAAAACAAAAAATCAAGGAAAACGGACACAAGAAAACACAGAAAAATAATAATGCGGAAGCTTCAATTCCCGGTCTGAACTGATAGTAGAAGCTTCCTAAAAACCTCACTTCTGGGGATTGCCTACTGCGAGATAGAATAGGCGAGATATAGGTCCCTCAAAAACAAGCTAAAGTTTACTATTTCACGCTTAAAGCCCCGTATTCTAGTAAATCAGTACAGAGAGCATACCCTCTCTCCTTTGTTCTATGGGCCGGGCCATATTGATCCCGAATCTTGAAGCTCCCAACTGTTTTGGAAAGTTTCTAGAAGCTTCTAGTTGATTTTAATAGTTTTTAGTTTTTCCCGGGTGTTTTAGGATTTCTATTTTCAATTTTACTTTTATATTTTCGTTTATGTTTTTTTTCTTTATTTCTTGTCTGCTTTTTTTGAATTTGTGAACATTTTTCAATTTTGTAAACAAACTTTAAAATACACAAAAAAATTTAAAAACATTTTATGTTCATAAATCCTTGATTTAAAAAATTGAACTTTTTCCAATTCGTGCACCCTTTTTTAAGTTTGCAAAAATAATTTCAAATTCATTATTTTTTCCAAATTCGTGAACTGTATATGTATCTGTTAGTTCTTTTTTAAATTGTCGAACTCTTAAAATCCTTGAATACTTTTTCCAGATTCATAAACATAATTTCAAATTTGTGAACATATTTATTATTCTTGATTTTTTAAATCAAAAAGTTTTTAAAATTCATTAATTTTTAGATATTTTCTTATTTCTCAAAGTTCGTAAATTTTGTTTTCGAATTTATGATTTTATTGACATGTTTTTATCTATATAAAAAACCGGATCCTGGTTTTTTTCCTTAGAAACAAGCGAATGCAGCGAGCAAGCAGTAAACTTTAATGGGCCGCGGCCCGCAAGCATGCGCGTGAGTGCCAGCTCGCCCAAGTAGCGCGTAAGGTTGGCTCAAAAACAAAGTAGCGCGTAAGGAGCTGAAGAGGCGCTCTCTCATTCAACCTCCGCATCCCCTAAAAGAAAAACCTCCTCAAAAGGGAAAAAAAACTTGAATTAGACTATCTGCACACTTGGTCGGACTAGGCTCGCCTACCTATCTTCTCCAAGATTTTGGTTTGGAAAATTAATCAAACTAGATGATACGCCGCAAGATTTGGTCATATGAAACATTTGGATTAATAATATATATAACTGAAAATACATATTATATATTGTATTGGATTATTGTATAGTTGCAAAATATTTATTGAATATAGGTATTATACTATAATGAACTTTGATGAGGTGATATGTGTGCATGGCTTATGTGTGCATGTTGAAATAAATAGAATCCGTGGGAAACAACTAATAATGAAAAATAATTTTCATGAATGTTGTGGTGGGTCTTTGATGATGTGGCATGTGTGCATGTTAAGATAATTGGTAGTAGGGATGAACTATTTAGGTATATAGGATATCGTGAAGTTCTGTAATTTAGATTTGAGAAAATAGATGTTCACTATGTTTATTTTTGTAAGGTGTCTTTTTTAAAAAGTCAAAAAAATTTACCTTTGAACAAATATATAGAATAATCTATCTGGCTTTCCTATTGCCATTTTGCCTATATATATAACCCTCTTTTTATCCACCCAAAGGTTGACCTCCTACTGGCTTCTCAAGAGAGAGAAAATCATTTCCTAACAATTTTTTTGTCGTGTAGCTCTCTAAGTCAAACAATCTCAAGATGAACCTTCCTCCCATCAAGCTGGAACAACATGGGTATCACATAGAAGAAGACGATGTCTTGATATCTTTGAGGAGGGCAATCAACCGATGTTCCACTCTCCAGGCACATGATGGTCATTGGCCGGGGGATTACGCTGGCACTTTATTTCTCTTGCCCAGCTTGGTACTTTCTCCTCGTATCTAACAACAATTTTCTAGACCTTTTCTTATGATTTCAATATGTATGAAATAAAGTCAAAATAATCTATTTCCATCTCCATAAGTAGATGTTTGGTTTTTCATGTTTTGATTTGCATCGACCATTTCTCTCAGATTGTAGCACTGCATGTGACTGGAGCACTAACTACTGTGTTGACATCTGAACATCAGAAAGAGATTCGGCGGTATCTCTACAATCATCAGGCACGTATACATGCCTACTGACATGATTAAAAAAATGGACAAGTATTTGCTGATATTATTGTTGAAGTATAGAATGAAGACGGGGGTTGGGGACTGCATATTGAGGGAACAAGCACAATGTTCTGTACTGTCATGAACTATGTTGCTTTGAGATTGCTTGGGGAGGGGCTGGATTCATGCGGAGCCATGCTACAAGCTCGGAGTTGGATCTTGGATCATGGAGGAGCAACTTTAACACCATCGTGGGGAAAATTCTTTCTTTCGGTAGGGAACATGACCATAACTCTAGTACATGTTGATATGCATTTCCTTTTGCACTTGATCTCCGAAGGAAATGAAATATAGTTGAGAATCTTGGATTTATTGACCATATCATTGAACATATGCTAGATTTTCAACCTAAAGAGGTCCCTTGTCTGATATTTCCCTTAACTTCTTGCTTTAGGTCCTTGGGGTATATGACTGGTCCGGGAACAACCCATTGCCACCAGAACTATGGATGATGCCTTATTTCTTGCCTATTCATCCAGGTTAGGGCCTCACACTTAAATTTATTCCTTTCCGTAGTTGAATTCATCCTTCAAATTTTCTCATGTGGCTCGATCCATACTATTTTACCTAATGTTTTGACATACTAATTTTTACAAAAATTAGCTACCTAGATTGGTTCCACTTGGAAAATGTCACTATTTTATCTTTAAAACAAGTTCACAATTTCACATTTAAGGAGGACTAGTGAACATTGTTTAAATTCTTGCTAAATTAATGGAACAAGGGATCACCATTGATTTCACCGCAGAACTACTCAATCCACCATATTTGCATTGCCTACTAAGGGTATACCCGGTAACAATTGGCCTACCATTGCAAAACTAAAATTCAGATGTAAAGCTTACAGAAAATCTCTAATAATTCATAATAATAAATAAAATATTTTATATAGTATATGTCATTGTGAGATGAAAACAAAAATATGTGATCGAATATGCCACATAATTATCCGCTCAAGTAGAATACAACCTTATTTATTATGACAAATTAATGTAATCAGACTAAAATCCATACATGTGTATGGACTATAGTCTATCAAAAGTTAAAATTGTATTTTCTGCAGACATCCTACATGGGTTTCATTATGGGTTATAGTTCAACAATGAGCAAGGCTATCTTTTTACAAACAGGAGATAGAAGATAGAAAATAATGCATCGAGTACCAAATACATACTAGGCTTATTCTTGCCATTTAATAACTTTTACTAATTATTTTTGTTCCATATAAACAGGGCGCATGTGGTGTAATTGTCGGTTGGTATATTTGCCCATGTCATACCTATACGGGAAGAGGTTTGTGGGTGCTACTACATCAATTGTACTAGACTTGAGGAAAGAGCTCTACAATGTCCCGTATAATGAGATTAACTGGGACAAGGCTCGCAATGGGTGTGCCAAGGTATCGCTCTTATTCACTTGACCGTTCCTATCATTATGTCATCTACTTTTTGATTTGAGGTATTTTTTGTCGAGTCTAGACATTCGTGTTCGACCCTTTTGGTTATACAATCATGATATTTGATATAGTGTAGCATACACCACATGAAAACAACTTAAAATTAAGCTTTCACTACAATATAGCAGGCAATGCAGGTGCATAAGGCTGCACTGGTGAACAAATGAAACTACCGTACAACGTTGTACAATTCAATAGTTTTTTCTCTTAGTAAAACACAAAGCTTGTGCTTCGATGCACTGATAAAACTTTACAAGAATAAGCCATTACAACTGAAAACCTATGAGAGATAAAAATTCGCAATCACTAGACAAACATTTACAACAAACTCTAGACCAACAAACAGTGGCCTCAATGCCATAGAAGCACACTAATGACATCGCATGCCTCCCAAAATCATGTTGGAAGGCACATCTACAATGGCGGTCAGAATCAGGCCACACCTTCTTTCAAGAAGATGGCAAATTGACAACAATTATTCTATTGCCAGTTGCCAGCCTCACACCACCTTCAAAGACCTCTCACCTCACTCCCAAGAATCCCGAAAGGGCACAACAAGACATCACATCCATGCTGCAGCAACACTTGTAATGCCAACCTCCGACCGCACCTTGAAAACCATACCACCACACATCACTACACCCTTCTTTCAACACATCTTGAAACTTAACCTTATGTTTCTTGCTAATAAAATATTAAGGAAATCTTTGATTCACTGGAGTCAAAACTGTAGGAGCAGGAAAAGGACCATAATGACATGTATTCCTATACAAATTTGAGAATTAAAAGAACACGGGGATTTTAGTCTTTAAAGTGTCTATTCTTGAAATAAGAAGAACACAAGAATTCAAATAAGCATTGTAAAATCATAGTCAACCCTAGCCTCATTATACCTATGGTTAAGAGGTAGTGGCATGAAATATTAGGCTTTCTTTAACCATGATCGCATAACTTATGGCCTTTTGGAAGTCTTGCCATCTAAAATGTTAACTTTGCTTGCAATGTAGGAAGATCTTTATTATCCCCATTCACCACTACAGAATATTGTATGGGCCACTCTCAAGAAAATTGGTGAACCGGTTCTTATGCACTGGCCTGGCAGCAATTTGCGAAAGAAAGCTCTGGACATTGTCATGAAACATATAAAGTATGAGGATGAAACAACTCAATATATATGCATTGCTCCTCTCAATAAGGTAAAGAGATGTTACTTTGAGTAAGCTTTGCATCATTGTTTTTTTATAGCTCCAAACTACAACTTATCATTATATTTGTGTTGAGTTTAGTAAATTTGTACATTGCTTATCAACTATATTTGTTTCTTTTTATTATTTTCTCTAACAACAACTAATTAGTTTAAATTTACAAATAGATGTTGAATATGATTTGTTGCTGGGTAGAAGATCCAAAGTCAGAGGCATTCAAACTCCATATTGAAAGAGTATATGATTTCTTATGGGTTGCTGAAGACGGCATGAAGATGAAGGTGTCAACGAGTTCTCCTTCATGTTTATTATATTTTCTTCATTGGGATATTTTTTATTAGCATTATCTGAGGTGGGGGCAATAACAAGACATAGTGATATGGACAATTTGATTTCTTTTGTCTCATTTACCTAATTGGTTCAAATATATAGATATATACGACAACACGTGAATGCCCAGCAAACCTTTTTTATATTAGCAATCAGTCTAACTCACTGATATATTAGTGGTGGATGTGTAGAATCCCACCAAGTTCAAGTCCACTCCACTTGAGTTTTAGTGCTTAATTCTCCTCTATAAAACACAAATAGTTCCACCCATATGTTCAAAAAATCAGTATGATAGTCACTTACTCACTTTGTTTTTTTAATGTATAACGTATTTTGACTCAAGACAGAGATTTAGGTGTCCATCCAATTGAAATACTATGGGAATATAACTCAAGACTATCTCATTGTTGTTTTTGGAAGTCATGGATGGTAGCTAGTATGAGAGCGGGAGAATAAGAACATATATGTTTAGCACAAAATAAGTAGGATCACATCATAAATTGAAACTCACTCATTTAATGGAGTCATCAAAATGTATGTTTTAACAACATGCTTTTAATTGATGTAATGATAATCTGTACTATTAAATTTACTCTAATCTTAGAACATCTTGTGTAGTCTTACAATGGCAGCCAGCTATGGGATACAGCTTTGACAGTTCAGGCTATATTTGCTACCGGCCTCACAAAAGAGTTTGGCCATACAATTAAAGTCGCTCATGACTATATCAAACATTCCCAGGTAAATATACAAAATGTTGCATGGTAATATATTGTCCAACACTAATAAATTAGGTGTAGATACTCAACAATATTATGTGTATCTGATGTGCCTAAAGATTCGTGCGGACTGCCCTGGAGACCAAAGCAAGTGGTATCGCCATCTATCAAAAGGTGGATGGACACACTCAACTGCTGACCAAGGGTGGCCTGTATCAGATTGTACTGCAGAAGCATTTAAGGTAGTCCTCGCCACAGTTTTCACTTTCAGCGTAACTTCATTGAAGTTTCTAAAATTTTAGTAATTGCGGTACATATTGAAATACCTGTCTTTTAGCCAACATATTTCGGTAAATTCATTAGTACAAACAAATTCAAATAATTTCAAATTATAGTTTGAAATTTCAAAATATTTTGGTGGATCACAATCAAACTCAAGTGAAAATAATTTTCAAAATACATTTTGATTTTGGCTACACAGAAATATTCAAAACTTAAATTTAAAACCATGATCCCTGCACATTATGTTTGTATTCTTCAACCAAAACCTTTGTGCAAATACTACCATTTCGGCCCATTTCTTTAAACTTTGGTAGGCTAAATTAGTAGAACGCACAGATTTTCACCATGGCTAACATGCATGCGTGAAAACTAACAAGTCTAAGTGTGCAACACCTTGGCCCAAATTGTGACATCCTACATGCATAAGACCCGTCTTGTATTTCTATTCTTGCTTTTACTAAATGTTTTTTTTGGAATAAAATGGTTAACCCTAAGGTTCTACTCTTGGAACATAAGTTTATATACACAGGACACATTCACTATGTTTCTTAGGGGACGCGAAATCCCCTATGTGGGACTTGTCACACGAAATAGCTATACTTGGGCCACATGGACCTCCGTAGTAAATGGGGCCACATGGTGTTGAGTCTAACACAAATTATCATGGATACTCTTTCCATGGAATTGATTCAATACAAAGGAAAATTTTCCATATTATTTTCTCTGGAACTGATTCAATACAAGGCACCAATTCTAGGAGTGAAACCAACGACACACTGATAGGAATAAGCTAAGATTTCATTATTTCTTCAGGTTTTGTTGTTGTTAACTAAGGTTCCTGAACTGGTTGATGAGCCTATAGAAACAAGCAGACTTGATGATGCAGTCAACATTCTACTATCTTTGATGGTTAGTATCTTCCAGTCTTAATTATCATATTTGTGTTCTCTTTTGCCAAGACTAGTTTCAAGTGATTACTCACAGTTGATAATTAAGAGACTTTCATTTTCTGACTACTTGGATGAACAACTTAAGTTTTAAAAGTCTTATTGCGTAATCTTTTGCAGAATGACGATGGCAGTTTTGGTGCATATGAGCTAACAAGATCTTATGAATGGCTTGAGGTGAGCTACCATATATAATTCCTTTATTCTAACTAAAGACATAAGGAAGAGTTTTCCTCTAGAACGCACGAGGATTAGTACATGCGAGGAAGAAACACTTAGTTTAATCTACCATATTAAGTTGACGTCATTTAGCAATTCTTGGTTCTACCAATCAACCGACTATAAGTTTTCTATACGTACATGTGTCATGCTCACTTTTATTTTTTCAATCACTTCAGTTGTTGAATCCTTCTGAGAGCTTTGGCGGCATAATGATCGAGTATCCGTAAGGGACACTAACCATCAAATGCTTAATTAGTTATTTATGTTGCTAATTTTCTATTAATCTGTCTACCTTCTTCTATTGATTCACATGCAGGTATGTTGAGTGTACATCATCAGTAATTCAGGGTCTGGTGTTATTTAGAGAAATGTACCCCGAACACAGTCGCTTGGAAGAGATAGACAGTTGTATCCAAAAGGCTGCAGACTACATTGAGAGCATCCAATGGAGTGATGGATCATGGTTTGAATTTCTTTAAATTTGCTCTATAAGTTCATGTCTTTTTATTCTTACAAAATGGAAGATTATTTTCACAAAAAAGATTTTGAAATATTAAATTCCCGGCCTCTGCATAATTTGAACATGTGTTGTTAATTTGAACTACAGGTATGGTTGTTGGGCTATCTGTTTCACATATGGTACTTGGTTTGGGGTGAGAGGATTGGTTGCTGCAGGGAGGACGTATGTAAATAGCCTAGCAATCAGAAAAGCGTGTGAATTTCTTTTGTCCAAGGAGCTTCTCCCATCTGGAGGGTGGGGAGAAAGTTACCTTTCCAGTCAAGACAAGGTACATTAACTTTCTTCATTCTAGACCTATTTTGTTTCATGTCTTAATTAATCTAATTAACCATGTCCTAATTAACTAACTTGTAACATATATAGGTTTACACCAATCTTGAAGGAAACAGGGCTCATGCAGTTAACACTAGTTGGGCCATGTTGGCCCTAATTGATGCCGGGCAGGTCAATTTTTATCCTTCTTGTCAATCTTACATCCATGTCCTTTATTGTTTACTATTTAGATCACTTGTTAAGTTGTAAATTGTACACAATGTTATAGACAAATCATGTATTAGTTCATAAGTACAATGGACATATATCATTATGAATTGAATTAGTTGTATGCTGACTATAGTACAATATGATTTTTGAGTGAACAGGGTCAAAGAGATCCTGCATGTCTACATAGAGCAGCCAAGATTCTGATGAACTTCCAATCAGAGGATGGAGAGTTCCCTCAGCAAGTAAGTAATATGTCCTTATCCCTTCTCTTAGTTTATGTGCAACGAAATCATGGGTTTTCCTCGTAAGGGCAAGTAATAGTACGATGATGTATATGCAGAAAAAATAATCAACCTTCACAAAATTCAATGAAAAGATTGCAACTTAAAAATATCCAAGTTAATTAGGTGATCTCCTAGTAGTATGTTGCGATTAACTTGGTATGTTTGCTCAATTGACAGGACATTATTGGAGCTACCAACCACAACCTTATGCTCACTTATGCCCAGTTCAGGAACATATTCCCTATCTGGGCTCTTGGAGAGTACTATCGGAGAGTGCTTCTGGTAGCTTAAAGGAAACCATCGTTATGTATATATAGTGGTTGGGAATTACATACTTCTTTGTGCTCTCCATCTCAGCTAGAGATGGGCATAGATATATTGTAGTGAATGGTGTTTTTTTACTTGTATCTAGTGCTATTGGTTTTAGGAGCATGAACCTTCTTTCGAGAAGAGTTTTAGTGTTACTGACCATACATGTGCTACCATATTCACTACCAGTATGAGCTATGTGATCAAAATGAATGTACATGATCACATTAATCACAACCATTTAGAACATTCGTATATGGACCCTCAATATGTAAATTTTATCAACATCAATACAAGCCTCTTCCCCGTCCCCATTTCTAGCGACTAGGGTGGTAGGTCCTCGGTGGACCAAAGAAAACAATGTGTGTGTGGGGGGGGTGGGGAGGCGGCGGTCTCTTTGAAGATTCCAAAAAATGAACATTTTTTCTTTGAGACATAAAAGGTTTGTGAATTTTGAGTGGGGGTATAGCTTGCGAATGAACATTGTTTCGGACAACCCTTGAGCCTTCGATCCCATTGTTAAGATTTGTTAGAACTTTATGATTGGTTGCAACTCCAACTGATTACCATGCTCTGCGTGTGGCGCCATTTTTTGCTTTTGCTGCTAAGGATCCCACTCCTCGACGTTTTTTACCTGCTGCCAGGAAAACTGAAAGATTTAGCAGAAACCAGCAAATACAACACTCAGAGGGAAGATACTGTAATAACTGAATCGTTCGGAATAAATATAACAAGTTTGTTGATATGTGGATGATGGTATCATGTATTCCCTCAGTAAATAAATATAAGAGTGTTTAGATCACTAAAGTAGTGATCTAAACGCTCTTATATTTCTTTACAAAGGGAGTATTTTTTTATTAAATCTTATATCGACGATGGAGATTAGAACTTACCCCTTTGTGAGAAAGGGTAATTTGGTACATGAAAAAAATCCTAATTATGTTTGATCAATGTGGTTCATCTCTTCTAACTGCCGGCTCATCAGGCATGGAGGCTGCTTACAAATCCAAGTTCTCTATGTGCCATTTTGAGTGGGGGTATAGCTTGCGAATGAACATTGTTTCGGACAACCCTTGAGCCTTCGATCCCATTGTTAAGATTTGTTAGAACTTTATGATTGGTTGCAACTCCAACTGATTACCATGCTCTGCGTGTGGCGCCATTTTTTGCTTTTGCTGCTAAGGATCCCACTCCTCGACGTTTTTTACCTGCTGCCAGGAAAACTGAAAGATTTAGCAGAAACCAGCAAATACAACACTCAGAGGGAAGATACTGTAATAACTGAATCGTTCGGAATAAATATAACAAGTTTGTTGATATGTGGATGATGGTATCATGTATTCCCTCAGTAAAGAAATATAAGAGCGTTTAGATCACTAAAAGTAGTGATCTAAACGCTCTTATATTTCTTTATAGAGGGAGTATTTTTTTATTAAATCTTATATCGACGATGGAGATTAGAACTTACCCCTTTGTGAGAAAGGGTAATTTGGTACATGAAAAAAATCCTAATTACGTTTCATCAATGTGGTTCATCTCTTCTAACTGCCGGCTCATCAGGCATGGAGGCTGCTTACAAATCCAAGTTCTCTATGTGCCATTTTGAGTGGGGGTATAGCTTGCGAATGAACATTGTTTCGGACAACCCTTGAGCCTTCGATCCCATTGTTAAGATTTGTTAGAACTTTATGATTGGTTGCAACTCCAACTGATTACCATGCTCTGCGTGTGGCGCCATTTTTTGCTTTTGCTGCTAAGGATCCCACTCCTCGACGTTTTTTACCTGCTGCCAGGAAAACTGAAAGATTTAGCAGAAACCAGCAAATACAACACTCAGAGGGAAGATACTGTAATAACAGAATCGTTGGGAATAAATATAACAAGTTTGTTGATATGTGGATGATGGTATCATGTATTCCCTCAGTAAAGAAATATAAGAGTGTTTAGATCACTAAAGTAGTGATCTAAACGCTCTTATATTTCTTTACAGAGGGAGTATTTTTTTATTAAATCTTATATCGACGATGGAGATTAGAACTTACCCTTTGTGAGAAAGGGTAATTTGGTACATGAAAAAAAAATCCTAATTACGTTTGATCAATGTGGTTCATCTCTTCTAACTGCCGGCTCATCAGGCATGGAGGCTGCTTACAAATCCGAGTTCTCTATGTGCCGAAGTAACCAAGGCTAGGTACTATCCGGATACAGAGGTAATTCAAACAGAGGAAAAGAATGGAATATCATATGCATGGCGAAGTATTCTCAAAGGCATTGAAATTTTGAAACAAGGATTGATCAGGAGGATAGGAAATGGCAGTGACACAACCATTTGGTCAGACCCGTGGCTCCCGCTGGGCGGATGCATGAGGCCGATCACACCTAGGGGCCAAACAATCATCCACAAAGTAGGCGAGTTGATTGATCCAAGTATGGGCCAGTGGGACGAAAGACTGATCAAAGATATTTTCTAGCCTATGGATGCCCAGTTTATCCTAGCTATACCTTTGCATGATGACTTTGAGGATGAGTGGGCATGGCATTATGACAGTAAGGGGAATTTCAGTGTCAAATCTGTATACATAATGCAATGTGAACAGCAGAAGATTACTAATAGCAGACCTGAGGGAGAAGTTTAGAGTTGTAGCAGCTTCCGGTGGCAAAGGATTTGGCGAGTTGGGTGCCCGCCGAAAATAGAACACTTCTTGTGGCGGCTTGCATACAACAGTCCGCCACATGGATGGAGCATTCAACGGCATGGTATTGATGCTGACACTCTTTGCCCGATGTGTGGGCGGTTCAAAAAGGATGGAGCACACACTTTTCTGAAATGTAAAATGGTACGAGCAGTGTGGAGGCAAATGAACCTAGAAGAGACGCGATTAACCCTTACCAAGTATTTTGATGCAGAGGATATGGTTAATGCAGTTCTGGAACTTAACGAGGAGAAGAGAATCCAATGTGTAGCACTATTGTGGGTCTGGTGGAATGTGCAAAATAAGGTGAACACCCAAGAACCAAGAAGGTCTGCTGATGCGC
Source organism: Triticum aestivum (assembly GCF_018294505.1). Classification (NCBI taxonomy): domain Eukaryota; kingdom Viridiplantae; phylum Streptophyta; class Magnoliopsida; order Poales; family Poaceae; genus Triticum; species Triticum aestivum. The sequence continues at coordinate 4,201,799 of NC_057806.1, forward strand.
GCGGGCATCCATATGATCCACTGGCTAATACAGGACTGTGAAATGCTAAAGAAAAAAGAGGGCAACAAACCAGCGAAACCCGTGTCAAGTTGGAAGGCGTCGGAGAATGATATGATCATGATCAACATTGATGGCAGTGCAGCAGCAGACAGGTCACACGAAGGCTGGGGTTTCGTTGCTCGAGACTCGACAGGTACTGCTCTTGCATCAAGGGCTAGCCACCTTCCTTATGTTAATGACCCACTAGCTGTTGAAGCCATGTCGTGTCTCAGAAGCTTATATGCAGTTCAACAGTTGGTGATGAATTCCATTATTCAAGTGGGAACAGACCCTGTGTTGCTAATGCAAGCTATCCAAGGGAAGGAACACGATCTTTATGCCAATGGTGTCACTTTCCGGGACATCAAGTGTTTTGCTAGTTTAAAATTCTCTCGCTTTAGCATCTCATTTTGCCCAAGGGCTTGTAATAAAGTAGCAGACAATCTGGCACCAGACTAGGACTCGAATCCTCAGCTATATGGTCGGATGGGGTCCTGGACTTTGTTCGTGGTTTGGTTACCAGCGATCTTGTTGGTGTTTCTGGTTCATGGAATAGAGAGGTATTCCGGCTCAAAAAAAACGCATGCTCATCGTTGTTAACGTCCAGAAAAGAAAATTGCTCATTGTTGTTGATGTGGTCCACGATGGACGTGGCTGCCACCTTCTCGGGATTAGGCACGGTCTTTCACGACGACTAGATCATTAAAGGCACGCGTTGCTGCGCCCGTCCATTTTGACGATATATGGACCGGAAGTTTTCCAAATATATAGAAAATTGATTGCTAAGTTGGGAGATAATTCTATTTTTGTTGAAGCCGGATTTTTACGGCATGCTTATGAGATAGCATATGTCGACAGGAACAAAGTAAAAAAAGCCAAATTTACATTCTCATAAATGAACTATAGTGTGAGAGATGATTATCTCATATCAAGCTCCTGTTCTGACATTTCCACACTATCAGCATTTTTGCACATACATAGGCAGGCACAGATAAAAATGTTAATCTAGCGAACATCTATCAATTTGCCAGCATATGATTAGACATATAGAGCAAGAAGATTGAAAAGCTTTCATCAACACGTACATCACATGGATTTTGCAACCACCCATAGCACTACTTCCGTGACCTGTGATTGTACCTTCAAAACATGTCTACAGAGTCTGTGGATCTTTTGTTCCTTCCTTATTTGTGCTTGTCTTCCTTCCATATGTGTGTTTGTCACTTGAAAATGTGGCTTTCCAATATTGCTCTTTGAGCAAGTATTGCTACACCATCTAAGTGCTACTTGTGACATGTTGTTGACTAAGTTGAAATTACCATTGTTATTTCAGAAATAGGGAAATCAACAAGACTACGTAAACTCTAGCCTGCCTTACATCAGCAAACTTCTGAATAGAATGGGGATGACGATTTGACCACATATTTTGCAATAGACAATCTTAAAGACAGAGAGGAAATTTAGTATTTACATATTTGCAAATTTCCAGCACCACATCTAACAACACATCGCCGAGAATTGCATTACAATTTACTATCATACGCATAACCTGGAAATGACTCAAATTAGCATACTACACACATTCAGTTGTTCGGTCAATTCTTGTGTACACTGATTTATTGCTTATTACCAAAATTTCAGTCTTACACCAGTGGGGCCAAGGAATATATGAAAACATAAATAATGGTCAAAATTAGGGTAGCTGCTGAAGCTTATGGTAAAATATTTACCATGACTCCATGAGTAGACTTAACTACCACACAGGGTCATCACATACAATAAGTATCTTTCAGTATTTAATTCATGATAAAAGACAATTAGAATTTTATGTTTGTTCGGAGCAGGTTGGAAGATCACCAAAATGAGCTGCTGAAGCTTATGGTAAAATATTTACCATGACTCCATGAGTAGACTGAACTACCGTAGAGGTCATCACATACAATAAGTATATTTCAGTATTGAATTCATGATAAAAATATACAATCAGAATTTTATGTTTGTTCGCAGCAGACTTGAAGATAACCAAAATGAATGAACAATAAATTTCTGGACATAGATGTAAATTTTGCAATAAGAATTCATGTTACAGGAAGGAGAGTAGCTAACCTTGATGTTGAAATAGCTGGCATTCATGTAAGATTTGTAGTCAAATAGCATAAACTCACAAATTCTTGCATGGTTTGTTTGAGGCAGCTGTCATATTACGGTATAAACCAAAGACGTGAATTTTGAGAGGAATAATGTTATACACATGACAAATTCTTTAGCACAGCACATCACATTAAGCCGTCCGTGCGTAGAGCAGAACTGGACAATACCATTCAATCCTCTATCATACAAAGTTCAGACGCAACCTGCCATACTCGCATTCGTTCCGTCTTGAGATTCCCATGTTTAGAAGTAAATGGACTGCAAAACCGACAAAAGTGACAATAAATGTGGAGCTGGAGGAGTGCAAATTTGTATGAAAAAATATTAATGTCAATTTGTGACGATGCATCTCTCAAATCGAGGTGGCAACAAAGACAGCATAACCAATGTAAAATCAGGAATTATTTATTTGCGTAATAGCACAGGGCAAGTTATTATTACCATATACCCAAACTGTACTACGAAGAAAGCTGATGGTGACAAGTAACCCGCTACCAAGGGGTGTCACTTTATGTCAGGAGAGATAATGAGCATTTGAGTTCATCTCTTGGAAAATTATCATGAAGCAGATTGTTAACACATTGAAAGGAGATATATGATTTGAACGCACACATTATAGTACCAAATTTTATATCCCATATGCACTTACATGCCCTGAATCCATTGTAAAAATGCCAACAGTGGAATCCAACGAAACTGCGTGTGCAAGCTTTGTAGCCCTGCAAGTATTTTCACTTGTTTTATTGCTGAAATAGGCTCCGTGTACTGGACTAAAACGATTTTTGATTACTCCACTGAAACAGCTGATTCTGATATTTTGATTGGTCGGAAACTGACAATTAATGTGGTTCATTTGCTGCACCTAACATAACGATATTTCTTAGGAATCTTTCAAGGAAGCTGCATATTTATATCTAACCTGGTTGTTCTTCTCTATATATGTTTGTGAAGTGGTAGCAAGCCTGTCTCTATGTTGTTGTCCATAATTAGGTCTGTGGTGGCAGCCTGGCAGGTGGGCAATCACTTTACAGTGCACGATTTGTTTCATCCGAAGGGCTTTTGCATATTTGCCGAATATACTATGCCAGAAATAACAAAATATGGAGAGAAGAGCCTAAGATGTACTTGATGCACGTAAAAGGAAGGAGCAAAAGGAATCACCAGGAAACATGCTAATCTATCCAGGATCCATGGATGCTGCAGTTGAAGTGAAGAGTGGTCGGCCTAAGCTTGTCCTGCGTACGTGAAAGACATACAGAAGATCATTTGACCAAAAGCCATATGTTCAAATATTAGAGGTCAACCTTCACGCTTTCTTCTCTTTTCCCCAGAAGAGATTAACGGATCTGAGAGCATCTGGGTGTGTGACGGATGGCGACGAAATCGAACGATACCTGCAGAGAAAACAACATGCGTGAAGGGAGGGCGGAAGCATGACGGCCCTCTTCCTCGCCTGGGGACGCCGGTTCTACCAGCAGCGCCGCAAGTCGTGGTGGACTCTGTCGCTTGAGTTCAAGATCGGGTGAGGGGAACGCGCCGTTACCATGGTGCTCATCCAGATCGCCGGGAACGTGGTGGTTCGCCATCTCTTATCCAGATCGCCGGGAACATGGTGGCTCGCCGTTGTCGTCGGGGAAGGCGCCGCCGCCGCGCCATCAGCCATCCTCGTCTGTCGTCTCCTCCATTAGGGTTCACAAGGCGTGGCATTTTTTTTCTTTTCGGGATATCGCGTCATATGAAATAGAGGACTACGTGGGCTTCTTGCAGGTGTTGGCCCAATTAAACCAGAATGCTACGATTTGGCCATCGGAGTAGCTGCTCGCAGGACAGCCAGCCCACTTAGCGGGAAACCACGAGATTCCTTAGCAATCTGACGGCCATAAATGATCGATAACTAACATCTGACGGCCAAAATTGCTAATGCGTGAGAGGGCTCCGTTTAGGTTCGGTTATACTGTCTTTAATGTGAGGAACAGACCATCAGTCTGTTGGTTAGCCTTGTGGGAGCGCAGGTTGCCCGTCCTGGCTCGGCCGAGGGGGTGCTTAGAGATTTTCTTCTATAGAAATATGCCGCCAAGGGCTAGTCCTGACTGGTCTTTTTTTTCACAACGATGTGTGCGGCCAGCCATGTTTCCCATGTACTCATCGGAGAGCTAGGCCAGTCACGGTTCTTGCCGCGGTCTCTTCCATTACTGCCGTCGAGGATGCAGCTTCTCCGATCTCCATCATCGCGCACTACGTACATCTGGATGCAACCAGCGCAAGCAGCCACGTGCCTGGAGTCGCTGCATCCCATCACGCATTCACTCAATCCCAAATGGCGCTCTTGGATCGGCAGCGGCATAACTAACCAACAGTTTTAATTAGTTTTCCGATTATGCTGACCTGTTTGGTTGCGCACATGGCCATTTCCCAATTAAATATCTGGGAATACCAATTCATTATCGACGTCTGACCATTGCAGAGTGGAAGCATGTAGAGGAGTGGTTAGAGAAACGGTTGAGCAGCTGGAAAGGCAAGCTGCTCTCTGTTGGAGGACGGCTGGTTTTGATTAACTATGTCCTCACAAATATGGTTCTTTATATGCTTTCTTTCTTCCAACTCCCAAAAGGGGTCCTGCAAAGACTGGACTATTTCAGATCCAGATTTTTTTGGCAAGGAGATGGGGAAAGAAAAAATACAAACTAGCCAAGTGGAGTGTGGTTTGTAGGCCGAAAGACCAAGGTGGCCGTGGAATTCATGACCTGCAGGTCAAGAATGAGGCTCTCCTTAGTAAATGGTTGTTCAAACTTCTTATTGGGGATGGTGTTTGGCAAACCATACTGCGCAACAAGTATCTAAGCCACAAGGCGGTGTCTCGGGCATATTGAAAACCTGACGACTCACATTTTGGGCTGGCCTAATGGCGGTAAAGAAACATCTCTTTCGCTTTGGGTCTTTCACGATAAATGATGGGTCGGAGATTAGTTTTTGGGAAGACATCTGGCTAGGCGGTGCCAGTCTCCGAGAACAATATCCAGACTTATACAACATTGCTCACGATAAGAATAATACTATTTGCGCAGGTGCTCAGTTCATCCCCCGAATATTTCGTTTCGGCGGGATTTGACTGGCCCCCGACTTATGTAATGGCATAATCTTTTGTCCCGTCTAGATGCGATTAGCCTGACTGAAGGTTGGGATGTGTTTCGCTGGAACCTTACTACATCAGGGTCTTTCACCGTAGACTTTATGTATTGTGCGCTCACACATTCTGAGGTATCGGTGAGTAATAATAAGAAAATTTAGAGGTCGAAGATACCACTAAAAGTTAAAGTCTTCATGTGGTATCTTCGTTGGCGAGTTGTGCTAACCAAAGACAACCTCGCACGACGCAATTGGCAAGGGAATAAGAAGTGTTGTTTTTGTACTCATGATGAGACAATCAAACACCTTTCTTTCTAATGCAACTTTGCACGTTCTACGTGGTCAGTCATCCAAATAGCGTCAAGTTTATATCCGCCCATAAGTGTTGCCAATATTTTTGGTTATTGGTTGGATGGTATTTCAAATAGGTTCAAAACGCTATTGAGGGTGGGAGTGTATGCCTTACTATGGTCGCTTTGTCTATGTAGAAATGATTTTGTTTTTAATGACAAAAATGCTTGTTCTTTGCAGGCTATTTTTTGTTGTACGCACTCGCTTCGTACGTGGTCTATGCTACAACGAGCGAAGGTCCAACCGCTGTTCAAGGCGGTGTGTACGTGGTTGGAGCAGGTGGCTACGGAGGTTTTTGCCCAACATGGGTGGCAGCATAACCTCCGGATCGGTCCATCTCACCTTTTGACATAGGCAGAGTGTCGGTCTATAGGACTCTACTGTTGCCGATTTGTCGGTTTTTGTTTTTTTCTGGTTGTTAGACTTTTGGTGTTCGGCTGTGTGCATCCTAGTTATGCAGAGGCCGAGTGTTGCTCATAATGCTTTGTATCCACTCGATGCTACATTTTGAGTTAATAAAATCGTCCTTTGTCGAAAAAACAGTTTTAGTTAGTGAGACAAATATACCCTTTTTTTCTTTTACTTTTTGCAAGGGGGTGTACGGAAGCAACTCTTATGATGTGTCAAACCATCTCATTTCATTATGTGTTTCCTTCTCAGCACCTCAAAACAATCATGCTCCAATCTGTCTCTTTGAGACATGTGTTCTTTAGGCCGTTGAACTGTGACTGCCCTGTGCTTGAACATTTAGAGCTGGAGAGGTGCAGTTTCTGTGATCTGAAGGAGATCACATCGAGGTCACTCAAGGTTCTGCATATAGTTCAGTGCCTTGTCGTCGAGGGTCTTCTGATTTGTGCTAGGAGCCTTACCCATCTGTCTATCGTTGGCATATCATGTTATTCTGGTGCTATGGTAACAAGAGATCTCTCTTCTCTAGTAACAAGTTTCATTAATCTGAGATATGACATGTTTCATCATAAGAAAAAACACAATAATGGGCTATGGTCTACTTGATGGCTTCTCACATGCCACAACCTCGGAGTTGCATGCGCCATTACCCGAGGTACGAACTAGTTCCTTTTATTTCCATATCCATACAAGTTTAGATGAATGTATTTGCTTGCTTAGTTAGATTTTGTTACATGGTTGCTTCTCAGATTTAAATCCAGAGGATCTTCACTTTTTCAGCTTACTTGTTTCCGTCTCATGTGCTGGTATTATTTTAACAAGCTAGCATGGAAATATCGAATAGTCAAATTATTCAACTCTCTGTTTTTTATCATTTTGATTTCATCTCTGATGAATATGAAGCTCGAATTCCTGAGAGGTTTGCGGACGTGTCCGATGTTGAGCAACCTCATGAGTCTGGTACTGGGCGATTGGTGCACGGCTGCTGACTTCTACCCACTGCTTCACATTCTCCAGCGCTCACCCAAGCTGAAGGAGCTAACCTTAAAGCTCGAAATGGTACTCACCCAGAACCATCTCTAAATACGAGTTGATCTGCTATCACACCGGAACCTCTTAGTGATACTACCTTAATGTTGATACACTACAGGAGGAATGTAGAAGATGCATGCGAGGGTTCTGAATCCGCTTTGCCAGCATCAGGCTCGGGCAGCTACCCTTGCATTGAGAGGATCAAGGTCTACTGCCGGAAAGAAGATCCAAGAGTCGGTGCGTTGGAGCAGGCGTTGCTACCGATTGTAGGAGATGTGAAAATCAGCATCGAGCATCGCTGATTGTGTTAATCAAGACCTTGTTTCCTTTACGGGACCTGCCACCTTTGATTGGTTCTATGTTAATTCGTTGGGACGAAGTGTTTTGGGGACACCCACATTAACCAAAAAAGGGCCGCTGGTAACACAAAGCAGTTGCCAAATGAGTATGCATCATGTATTCTGTTCCCGAAATGTTCATGCCTTCGATAATGGGTGCATACTCGTTGCAATTGAATTTGCCATGTGTGTGTGATCTGAGCTACTTCATCTATGTAGAGTGGTTGAGTGTCAGGGGACATGATGGATTCTGGTGGTTATTCTAATTTTTGAAAACATTATATGTAATTATTTTTAGATGAATATGGGATTGGTCTTCTCATTTTCATAACCATTAGTTTTTTTGTCTAGCGGAGCAAAATGGGATTTTATTTCTGTCTCACAATAATTATTTTCCTTGGTTGCTAGGCACAAGATCTTTTCTCAACTCTGATTTGATCCTCATCTACCTCCCAGATACTCTCTCCATTCCAAAATACTTTTCGTGGTTTTAGTTTACTCGAGAGGGAGTAGTTTCCATTTCAGTTTACCTGAGAGTTTTCTCTTCGTAGAACTAGAAATAGAGGTTTGAACTAAAACCACGACAAGTATTTTGAAACGGAGTGAGTAGTTTCCATTTCAGTTTACTCGAGATTTCTCTCTTGCTATAATTAGAAATAGAGGAGCAAACAATAGAAGCTTATGGCATTGCTCGCACTGGTATTTGCTGCAAAAGATGTTGTGATACCAGCTTTGTCTTAGACGAAAAAGGGTTTCCCCCCGCTTTGTATTCCAAAGCAACCAACCGATACAACCAAGGATAGGTGCTGGGGCGGAAGCAGCACAGACACACCCAAAAGAAACGAAAGAGAAACAACAAGAGAAAAGAATGTCGACAACGGCGGTTCGACGGAAACGGAGAAGCTTCACGACCACTGCGCCCACCGAAGATCTCCCACCAAGCTCCAAGGCTCCGAAGCACCGGTACCAATCAGCACCTCCAAGAAGGACCGCGACGAGGACGACGCTGCTGCCAAGGGTTTCCCCCGGTACACGACGAGGCGAGAGGAAGGGTCGCCCCCGACGCCCTCCAGGAAGGTCCGGCGGCACCCACTGGCGTCGCCGCGTCGGTGTCGGACAGGCCGACAGGGGTTTCCCCCGATCCCAACCTTCACCTCGGGTGCTCCAGAGCCTGCCACCAAACCGACCACCATCTTGCGCCACCATGGTCAAGAAGCCTCCACGCCGTCTCACCACGGCACCACGAGGTGAGGCCTGCACGACGAGGAATAGGAGCCGGGACTAGGGGCCGCAGCACCGTCGGCACGCGGGAGGGCACAACCTCCGCCGTCAACGACGGTAGCCGACCGGACACACAAGCAGGAGCCTACCAGGCCCATGTGCCCACAGGCCCGCCCGGGAACTCCATTCCCGGACAGCTCCCGCCATCGCGCTGCAGCTGGCACGCCATCGGCATCACCGCCCCCCGTCCGAGCCGCTCCTCCGCCTCACCACACAGATGACGACGAAGCCACGCCAGGGACCGGCCCGCTAGGACCCAGATGAGGCCGGGAAGGCCCAGATCTGGGCCGGGGACGCGCCGCCGGCCACCGCACGCCACCACGCCGCCCTGCTGCCAAGGGCAGCACCACCACCGCGCCTACCGCCGGCCCCCGTCCCGGACCAGGGAGACGCGCGCGCGGGGAGAGGAGGTCCTGCCGCCGCCGGCACCCCCCCGGGCCGGAGCCAGGGGCGCCCACCGGCAACGGCAGGGGAGGGGAAGGGCGGATCGACGCCGAGAGCAGCGGCGCAGGGGCCGCCCCGGCCGCCTCCCGGGGAGGCGGCGCGGGGGCGGAAGGAGGGGGAGGGGAGGAGGGGCGGGGGGAGGAAGGGCCGGATCCGGGCCGCGCGCCGGCGAGGGAGGCCGGATCCCGCCGGCGACGAGCGGGGAAGGGCGGCAGCGGCTAGGGTTGCGGGACGGGAGCGGGTCCGAGACTAAGTTTTCCTTCGCCGCTGTAGTCAATTCCTCTGGCCTACCAGCTTTGTCTTAGCCAACAATAAGGAATAGGTTCAAACTGAAAGCTGCTTGCATCCAAGCCATGATAGAATCAGTGTGGAGTTTGCACTACTGGAATTTCCCTATACGTCGGGTGTCAGGCTCTTCGCCGAGAGCCAAACCACACGCACTCGGCAAACTTCGGTACGCCGAGAGTCGCACAGGGCAACAATGGGTTCACGACAGCTAGGAGCTAGCCCATGTTGCCGACACAGAGTCACGGCAAAGCGACTACACCCGGCAAACGGTACAGACGCCGAGAGCACCACACGGCAAAGGGTAGCCACGTGGCATGCCCGTTCGCACCTGACGGCTCCGTCGGTTTCTTTCCATATTACCGAGAGCCGGTTGTCGACGCTCGGTACCGAATATGCCACATCCCATTTTTCCTATTCTATTGTGTGTTCTTTGGCCCTCTATTGTTGTGTCTAATATTTTATATCTTTTAATGACTAAAGTTTCAAAATGCCATGACTTATGTTTTGCGTTAGATTTTTTCAAATCTCAACTTCTAAGCACTACTCCCTCGTTTCCTTTATGTAAGGTGTATTATTTGTGCCATGCTAACCAAGGCACAAAATTATAGCGGATTTAGGACGAATTTATCCTTGGCTAATTTGTTGGTTAGTGCCAAGTAAATCAATTAGGCCATGAAAGAAAGAGATACTTGCAATAGGGAGAAAGATTCCTACCGAGCATGGCTACAAACGGAGAAGACCCCTAGACCTAGGGTTAGGACCTGTACCAAGAGCTGGTTACCGACCCTCGGTACTGAGTAAGCCACATCCTATTTTCCTTTTTTGTGTGTTTCTTTGCCACTCTCATTTTGTGTCTGATATTTCATGTCTTTTAGTGACTCAAGTTTCAAAATGCCATGACTTTTGATGACTTCTTTTTTGGGTTAGATTTTTTCAAATCTCAACTTCTAAGCACTATAAAGTAAAAGAATGAAAACAGAGGCCTACCATAACACGGAGAAGCAGGTATTCACCAACCCCTACCCCCCTTTGGTGTCGGTTAACGCCGTAAACCGCCGGGGCCACCGGCTGGGTGCTCGGTCGGGAAGCCGCACGAGGGGGGGGGGGGTCCGGCAACTGGCCCTACATGTGTGTGGCCAAGGCATATGAATGAAAGGGTGGTGTGGTGTACGAATACCCAATGCATTTCCTTGACGTGGCAGATGCCTCACAAATCGGACACATGCACGGGCCCGAACATCGAGGACTAGTTGTGTTCGTCACCCAAATTGAGCCGACGGTGGGCGATCTTGTGAGGGAATGGGCTGAAACTTGGTCTGACATCTCACAATGACCTTTCGTAACACGGAGAAGCAGGTATTCACCACCCTACCCCCTCTCGGTGCCGGTAAACGCCGTAGACCATCCAGGCCACGGGAAGGGCACACAGCCAAAAAACCCATCTTGGGTAATGTGTAACTATAATGGTAATGTCTAACTATGACGGTAAACAACAACAAAGAATAACACATATGTACGGAGCACGCCTAGAAATGGGGAAGACCCCTCGAACTAGGGTTAGGACCTGTACCACGAGAGGTACTCTCGGAAAAACCCCATCTCGGTGATGTCTAACTATAATGGTAAGATGATTTGCCAAGCATGTAGGAAAATAAAGGAGATGTAAACAACAACAAAAAGGATAACACATATTTACCGAGCACGACTCGAACGGCCGAGAGTGACTCTCGGTAAAGGCAACTATTACAGAGAGCCGCTTATCAAGAGTTTGTTCTGCGCAATTACAACTTTATTGAATCCCTCAAGTAATAGTTGTTCATAACAGAATGTGTTCCAGGCTTCCAGCCCAGCAGAGCTAGCTGTTCACCCAAAAATGAGCATCAGCCACAGGAACCAAAATTAATCGCCTATATATCAGTGTTTTAAATAGAGGGCTATGGGAAATAGTGGAGGGCCTCTAAATCAGCTATAGTGAAGCTATTTGTGAAGACGACCATTTAGCGGCACCCTACTGAAAAGGATATAGCGGCTATTTAAAACTATGCTATATATTTTATCACATAGGAGTATTTTATTTCACAATGACATACTATATAATCTAATGGGAATAACCTCAAGAGGACGCCTTGAACGCCTTCCGGATCCCGCGCTTCTGCATAGTCTCCCAGCTGCAAAATTGTATGCCATGTTAGTCTCCAACTCATGTACGAGTTACATAGTAAAATCAGCACCTCCATGATCTTACACCGCACGTTGAAGACATCAATCAATTCCAGCAGCACGGTTCTCTTTGTGGTGCTCAGCTCGGAGCTGGGAGATCAGCTCAACACTATCCAGGCCAGCATTGTCAGCAATGATTGTTGGGATGGCCTGCAGGGCACACAAAAGCATCAGTTTGCATAAGATTTCTTCCCATGGGTTCCATGCAAGTTCATCCACCTCTTTGGACATCACCATCTCAGGTCATCCACCGCCAAATATGGCACACATTTCATTTACTGTCAGCACTCATAAGGCACCTCATCAAGCACATGCATGCTCACTGTAGACAAGAAGACGCATATACTCAATGTGTGACCAAATTGAATGTTACAATGTTATCACTGCATCATAAGGAGCTACACAAATAAGACATACCTTGCTCCTCTCGGGACAATGGTGGTAACTTGCCCCATGCAACCCCAGAAAAATGAATCAGCCTCTCCTCCTCAATCATAATACCCCTTCAACTGTTTTGCTCTTCAGTGACCTTGGAGTGCCCTAGGCTTAACAGAATCGAACTTGGGCTTCCAAAAGTTCAATGCCCTTAAAGTCACCATGTTCAACTTTGAGTATGCGAGCATCAGCAAAAAGTTGCATAACTGTCTGTTGATAAAGCTCTCACATTTTCTGCTTTTTAGCAGGCTCAGTATCTGCAACCTTAACTTTGTATGTGTCCATAGATGGTGTTCGCAACCAAAATACTTAGAAGGCGGATTTTCTGTGAGGATTTTTTATCTCTTGTTTTTCTTATTATGCATTCCTTTTAGAAGCATTTGACTCAATCCCGACCCTCATTTTCACTTTCTCACGAGAGCATAGTTCCTCATGTACACCCCCGCACCCCGCCCGTCGCGTCGGGCATACCACCCCTATCCCCGCCCCCACTGACACCGTGGGCATAGTCCCCCCTTTACCTGCGCCCTAGGCATAGCCCCCCGTCTACTCACCCTTGTAGCCCTACCGCGTAGACCTTAGCCTATACCATAAACTACTCCCTCCGTTCCATAATGTAAAACATTCTTCGACACTACACTAGTGTCAAAAAATATCTTACATTATGGGACAAAGTAGTAGATCGTATACACTATCTCTACTCTATATATTGCTACTTGTTGATAGCCTTGATGAGGAAATTGCTTTTAACTCTATGCAAAATGTTGTACATCGGTGATGGGGGACTAAAAAGGATGCAACAGTATCGACCTTACTTGAGCCTTTCGCTGCTTCATGAATCTTTTGCTTGGAGAGTAACGGTGACTCGCCGTTGTGTGACCTCCATGCTATTCCTCTAACGGTGGCTGCCGATGGTCTCCACCTCCTTGGTCATAGTCGTGCAGGCAGTGGTGTGACGGGATCGCAAAGGAGGAGGAGGAAGAAGCTGCTTCTTTTCCATGGAAGGTCAAGGTGGCCCAGACCTGGACCGCCCCCTGCTAAACGTGCCTAGCACCATACAACCCAAATCGGCCAGATTTTAAATGGGTCGTGTCGTGCTAGCCTGCGTGTCGAGCTCCTAATCGGCGCTTTAAGCGTCGGTTGGTTCTATCGGCGCTCGCTAGCGACGCGCGGCGGGCCAGCCCACCAACCGCCTCAAAAAGAAAAAGCAAAAATAAAAATAATTCTAATAAAAAATATGGGATCACATGATTCCAACTAAAAATCCCAACAATCGCAAGCTAATGCACTAACTACAAGACCAACCTAGTTCTTCTGTACACCACTAGAAAAACAGTCCCAGTTAACCTTTCCTTTCACGTTAACTTATTACCAATAAAAAAATTGCAAAAAGAAAAAACAAATTTGAAAACAAGATCATCAATTTATAGAAAAAATATATCAATTTTTAAGAAAATTACACAAAATTGAAAAATGATCATATATTCTGAAAAAATTTCATTGATTTTTTGAAATGTTTATCGATTTGAAAAAAGTTCATCGATTTTGATAAAAGTTCATCAATTTTGAAAAATATTCATCGATTTTTAAGAAAAGTTATCAACTTTAAAAATAGTTTGTCGGTTTTGAAAAGAGTTCATCAATTTTGAAAAAACATTCATTGATTTTAGTAAAATTCATCGATTTTTTAAAAATTTCATGTATTTAGCAAAAGAAAATTAAAATAGATAAAAAAAGAAAAAAAGAACAAAAGCATTCCAAAAAAGAGCGAGAAAGGGGGAAAATGAAAAATGAAAAAACAAGAAAAAAAGAGTGAAGAAGATATAATGGGTGGCCTGTTGTTTACAGCTGCTTACAACAAACGCAGAAGTTTTATTTATCAAAAATCACATTGTGTGGGATGCAATTTTGGTTATGGGATTGGCCAAACCAAACGTGGTGTCCTGGACCTAGCGATAATGCAAACTTGGCTAGATTGTGCTTCATGATTAACAACACGACCTTCAAAAATAAATTACAGTGAAATAAAGATGCTCTAGAAGTAAATTCGCTGATGATAGTCCTATAGTTACCCTTGCCGTTATTGGTAATGTCACCAATGACTTGTTTTGAATTGGAAGAGATGATGAACCGGTGTATGTTAAGATCTTACGTGAGGGCTAACGTCTCCCTGCAGGCAATTGCCTCCACTATTTCCGAATCATCTACCCCGCTTATAACAAGTGCCAAGCTCCCTAAAAAGAGTCGTCCCTGTCTCTGCAAATTGCTGCCGTTGCTCCGCCTCTTCCGGCCCGAATGCCGGCATCAACATGGATCTTCGAGTAGGCCGGTGATGGTGCCTTAGGTTGCTGGCCCGAACCCAGAGGTACGCGCCCAGGAGGGCCAGCCATTGACAAGCTCCCTTGATCATCTCTAGTTAATCAGATAGGTGGCACTGGGGGGAGACAACTCTCCTCCACTCTTCGGCTCAGGCGACAACGAAAAGGGCCTCGTCGACCCATACATCAACAAAGTTTTCATCTTGGGCCTGGCGGGCGACTAAGATGGTTTCTTCTGGCCGAGCGGATGCAAAATGTCTCTCTTCATTGTGGGTGGCTATGACCAGGCCATAGAAATGTAAATGTAATTTCTGAAAAGGAGAATATAGTTTTGAGATTTGTTGTCTTTTTTTTTTGTTTTCTAAAAAAATCACAATCGTGTCGGACCTGACACTCATTTTCATCACATTGGGCCTGTTTTCCTTTAATGGGCCTCAACAGCTGCTCAAAAGAAGTGAGCAGAAAACAAATGCGGCTCAGTCACGCACGGTGGCCTGGCCCGTCAGATAGGCAGGGAGTGAGTAGGTAGGTGTGAGGGCGAGAGAGACTGAGGCGCCGCTGTTCTCGCCGCCGTCTCCTCGGACGCCGGCGCGTCGCTCGGGTCCTCGGACGGCGGCGCCGCCGAGCCACTTCGCACATACCAGTACGCCTTTCTTTAGTTTCTTCTTAGTCCTAGTAGTAATGGGAATCGGAGGTGAAACCCTAGCTAGTTAAAAAAGGTAGCAGATCTAAGTAACACAACGAACGAACTGATTCCATTAGGTCTACCTACCAAGAGGCTGCTCTGTGCGTAATCTGGTCGAGCAATCGCTCGTTAGATTGTTGGTGTTACACACACACATTTTATAGTTCGATTTGGCCGGCCGTCTGAAGCCTACCTAGGTCTAAGAATGCATTATTTTAAGTGTACAAGATAGAAACGGACGTCCCAAGGCCACAATTGATTGCATTTTGTGATTCCCAGCATCGTTAGTTGCTTGTCAACCTGAGCAGAGCAGTGCTCATCTTGTTCAATGTTGGGACTCACTTATAATTCTTTTCTTATATTACTGAACTGCAGCGTCTATATATAATAATGTGATTTATGCACTGCGGTCTGTGATTTGATTTCTAGAAAGAAAAGGTATGGCTGTTGCGGAGATATGTTCAAATTCGCCGAAGAGGAAAAGTTGTTTCCTTGGAACAGAAAATAGGACCCTTAAATCATATCATGTGGTAGGTAGATAGACACAAATCTTAATAATCTGATGAGCTCACCATCTCACCCCTTTTGGTAATCTCTTCGCGTTAAAGACCAGACTTGCCCCTCAGATCTAGTTTTACTAAGGTAGTTGAAGAAGAGATACTGCGATGCAGTCCGGTGAACCAGTGCTAGGATCAATACTCAGATTCTGAATTCAAGGGTCAACTGCCTTGGAGAACTTAGCTCCTTGAGTAGTCCTCACCCTGTTCGGTGTTGGGAACTTTCAACTTTTTTTCTTCTAACTTAACTTAACTGCCCTATCCGTTGGGAACTGATAATTTCTGCTCACCGGTCATTATTATTTTACTGATAACTGGAAAGGATACTGTCCTGAAATTGAAACCTCTGACTAAAGCTCATCGATCTCGGTATCATGATGTTTTTTCACTTTTTGTATTTTTGTGTGCCAACTAGTGAAGTGGCCTGATTCCGTTGTTAAGAGTTGTTAGAACTTTATGTTTGGTTGCAGTGCCAGCTGATTACCATTGTCTGCGTGTGGCGCCATTTTTTGCTTTTGCTGCTAATCAAAATCAAGGATGCCACTCCTGGGTATTTTCTAACTGCTGCGAGACAATCGTTTGAAATACTGTAATAACTTATTAGAGGAACCCTACAAGTTTGCTGATATGTGGATAATGATCTCATTTTTTTGTTTCTAACTTCTAAGATGTCTCTGCGGCGTGTATATCTGTGATTTTGATTACTGATTCATTGCCCTGCTGGATACATGCAGCCAGCTGTTTGATAAAATGTCGACCCGCAGTTCCAAGAGGGCGCGAGGCGCCAGCGATGGCGTCGACAGGCTCAGCAGCCTTCCCAACGATCTGCTCCACCGCGTGATGTCCTTCCTGCCGATGCCGGAGGTCGTGCGCACAAGTCTGCTCTCGCCGAGGTGGCGCTATCTCTGGGTCTCTACTCCATACATCCGCATTGACCACCAGGACTTCATGGATGACAGCAAGCTCAAGAATTTTGGGAACCGCCTGCTGCTCTTACGTGACGGTGCCACTTCCTTAGATGAAGCCCGGATCTCTGCCCACAATGTTGTTGATGGTACAACGTGTTGTGAGTGGATCCGTCATGCCATCATGCACAAAGTTCGTCTGCTTCATGTTTCTGCATATGCCCGTTTGGATAGCACAGCCATGTTTCCTTCACAGCACCTCAAAATAGTCAGGCTCAAATCTAACTTGTTGAAACATGGATTCTTTAGGCAGCTGAACTGCGACTGCTCAGTGCTTGAACATTTAGAGCTGGAGGGTTGCGGTTTGTCTGACGTAAACGAGATCTCATCGAGGTCCCTCAAGGTTCTACATATCATTCGCTGCCATATCGTTAAGGGCCTCGTAATTTGTGCTAGCAACCTTACCCATCTCTCTATCGTTGAACCAAGATGTCGTTCTGGTGCTATAGTAACTAGGGATCTGCCTTCTCTAGTAACAGCTTCAGTTAGTCTGAGATTCGACGAGTTTCATTATAAGGAAAACACAATGCTGGGTCATGGTCTACTTGATGGCCTCTCACATGCCACGACCTTGCAGTTGCATGCACCATTACCTGAGGTACGAACTAGTTCTTTTCTTTTCATGTGCATACAAGTTTCGATGAACGTACTTGCTTGCTTAGTTAGATTTTGTTATATAACTGCTTCTCTGACTTAAATTCAGAGGATCTTCACTTTTTTCAGCTTACTTGTTTTCCCTCCTATGTGCTGGTATTATTTTAACAAGCTAGCTTGAATATATCGAATAATCAAACTACTCAACTCGCTGTCATCATTTTGATTTCACTAAAGTTAGCACTCGAGAGAGGTTTGCGGACATGCCCGGTGTTCAGCAACCTGACAAGTCTGGTGTTGGGTGATTGGTGCATGGCTGCTGACTTCTATCCGCTGCGTCACATTCTACATCGCTCGCCCAAACTGAAGGAGCTAAGTTTCAACCTCGAAATGGTACCCTCTCAGAACCATCTCTAAATACCAATTGACCTGCTGGAACAGCAGAACCTCTTGGGTCCTTACTGATATACTACCTTAATGTTGACACCCTGCAGGAGGAATGTAGAAAATGTAAGGAATTGGAATCTGCTTTGCCATCATCAAGGGGAGCTCCGTCGTCAGGCGCAGGCAGCCACCCTTGCATCGAGAGGATCAAGATCCACTGCCAGAAAGAAGATCCAAGGGTCGGTGCGTTGGTGCAGGCATTGTTACTGGTCAGTGATGCGGAAATTGGCATCGAGCGTCGCTGAACTATGTTAATCAAGACCTTGTTTTGTTTTGGGACCTGCCACAATTGGTCAGTGCTAAGTTAGTTTTTTGAGACAAAGGTGTTTGGAGTTCCTATGTTAATGAGAAAAGGGCCACACTCCTTGTCAGAAAGCAGCGGCGAAGTGAGTCCCGATATCATGTTTTAGATAGTGGGTGCACACTCGTTGCGGTCGAATTTCGCTAATATAATGGTGATGGTTTGATCTTAGCTAGTTGGTCAACATAAACTAGTTGGGTGTTCAGGAGACATGATGGATTATGGTTGCTGGGTATTCTAGTTCTTCTGAAACGTTATATATGTAGTTGTGTTCTAGCCAACTATTGGATATATTTTCCTTATCTGTATGTATGATGAGGTCAGAGGAGCCGATAAAAGTGTCGTTAGTGAAACTACCTTAATGTTGACACTAGCAGGAATGTACCGCCATCTTCAAGGGCAGTGTCGGACTCAGGCAGCTATCCTTGCATTGAGAGGATCAAAATCTACTGCCAGGAAGAAAGATCCAACGGACCGATTGTCGGCGATGCGAAAATCAGCATCGACTGTCTCTGATATCTGTTAGTCAGGAGCTTGTTTTGTTTTTTAAGACCTGGCATCTTTGATCGGTGCTAAGTTAAAGAGCTGCTGGTGACAGAAAGTAGTTGCCAAATGAGTAGTCATCATGTCTTGTGGTTCCAGAACCACCACCATGTTTTAGATGATGGGTGCGTACTTGTTGCGATTGGAATTCGCTATATATATATATATCCAAAACAATAAGGTGTGCATCAAGGAGGGATTCTCGCATGCATGTGCCATGTCATCACAGGTATTAGAAAAAAACGAATCGAGCTAGCGAATGGGACCTCGTTTTCGTCAGTTCAGCAAACTTCTTGTTTACAAACTTTTGCTCGTTCTATGTGTGGCAGTTCAGCAAATTACAAGGCAGTGAACTCAGTTTCACTCTGTACACAAAATTATGAGAGGACATCCATCTTGCTGCAGTGTTTTATGGAACATGGTGAAGGTGCGTGTACTGCTTTTCCTTTTTCTGGTTTCATGAAATCCATTCTGTTGTGAATTGTGGTTATTGTAACCATGTAGGATCACTTAGCATCTAAGAAACTTAGCGGGTTTAATTTTGCGGTTAGAGGGCTATTACCAGCTGCATAGCCACACCTAAAAAAATATTGCATGTTGTGATAGTTAATTATATTGCCAAATATGGAGTGTGGTCCAAGTTGGAGGCCATGCATTTTATAAGGGACACTTCTTTATTTTGTCACGTCAATACTAGAAAAATTTGAATGCAATGATGAGTAAATATTTCTTGAAGAAATCTCATACAGGACTTATAAATTCTTGCCAAACTTATCATTCTTTTGTTGAACTGATGGTTAGTCTGTTCATGATTTTAAAGGTTAGGGACCGGTGCTTGGACTCGTTCTGCGACATCTGGTATTTTTCAGAAGTGAGGAATTAGGACGACCAGCTTGCTTTCACGCAGATGATTAAGATGATCAAAGTGCATCATAATAACATGGTTCCGACTATGGCTTTGGGAGTGCAACATCGGAAAACTGAACAGTTCAGCTCAGGGAAGCTTTCCCCAGGATTCGACAAGATCCACGAGTTCCTTGAGTGATTTTATATGCCAAGGATTGGTACTCGCATGCTGATAGGTTTGTGAGCTTGGCACTACTCTTATTTCTGCAGCTATATTTATAAACCTTGTCTCAATTCTTGTCATCATATCCTAAATCTTGCTTATGGTTCAGAACAAATGATGGATTATGAACCTTTTCTGATAGCTGATGCAGTAACATCTACTGGAGTTCAATGCTAGTATGTCCTAAATCTTGCTTGTGGTTCAGCACAAATGATGGATTATGAACCTTTTTTAATAGCTGATGCAGTAACATCTACTGGAGTTCAATGTTAATCTGTCAAGCAAAGCCTTTTCTTTTGGCCAATTTGCAAATTTGACTTGTATTGACAGACAATTTATTTTGGTTGCTTAACTTGATTAGGCTGAAAATTACAATTTATGTTTGTGTGGGTGTCCTAGCTCATCATGTGTGCTTGACATAATTCCACCACCACTATTTATAGGAATGCCCACTACATCATGTTCAGAAGGTTGAGTAAAAGTTCAACTGCGTAAAGATGACAAGGATCTAATATCCACCCTCCTCCATATTATTTTCTGCTATGATATATTCAGTGTTTAACAAGGGAGATCGATGCGCTTTGGTGTACATGATGGTATGATCCTTTTTTTATTGATTTCTTATGCCATCAAGACTTGTTTCACTCAGTTTTCCGCTTTGTTTAGACCATACTTCATTCTGCAACCATAGAAGATCATTTATTATACTAGCTTATGTACCATCATTAGCTAACTCATTTTCCCAAAAGCTTGTCAGTGGCCACTTTCACACCATCTCTCCATTATTGTTGTAACTTAATCTCTGTTTTATCAGGACCTTTTCGCTCAGTCACCAAGCAGTTGGATAGTGGTGATCACCTGACACTCTAGCTACCTAGTAGTGTGAGGACAAAGACTCTAAAAGATCAGAAATTTCCCTTCTCTTTTTATAGTGCATTTATCTATTTCAGCATGAATGAAGTTGTAACTTGCAACATCCTGAACATTTATCAAACTCACTACCTGTAAGTAATGCATATCCTGATGATTGGCCGGAGTATGCATATCTGCAAGTAAGTCCTCTTGGGATCCTTCCACCTAGCCGGCCGGCCTCACCACTGGGGACTGGGACATGAGAACCAGCGCCACTGCCATGTCTGCTGGTGATGCTCGACGTCCACCCAGCTTTTTTGATGTGCTATTTGCTCTTTTTCATAAGTTAGGTGTAGCCTACATGATTAATTTTGTACGTGCGCTGTACTTTTGTGTTGTATCTTTTTTGTCCAAGAAGCAGCAGCATGCTTCTGTCAGTGTTATTTTACTACTATCCATTGGCATGTGCTACCTAGATCAGAAAAGAGGAGTGAAAAGGGTGTATGTGCATGAGAAGTCCATCGCTGCACGCAGTGCATCCACGGCTGGCGGAGCGTCGCGATTAGGACTAGCTGGAAGTGCTACTTCGAGTATAGAGCACCGCCAACTAGCGTAATGTTTCATATTCGTTGTATCCGTTGTACTATGCACTGACAGCCGGACTGACTCATCTGCTGCAAGCACTGCACATGTACAGGCGGAAGGACACAATATTACCGTTGCACCGAACACTGTATAACGTAAACACTTTACCCAGCTGCATGTATTTAAGGCTCATGAACCAGCCGCTGCGTGCAGGACCGATCGTTTTGCACGTTCTGCTTCAAACACGCACACAAGCACCCCGAGTTGCCGTGATCCGTCGACGTCGCCGTGCCGCAATGTCCCGGAGCTCATCTTCCGCTCATCGTCTCCGGACACCCCTGCCCCCACTGCCATTGATCCTGTGCCCGAGGTGTGCCGGGACGAGGACTAGATGGTTTGTCTCCGGGATAGACCGGAATCCCGGCGTCCGTTTTTACAAGTGCCCGAACCAGGGAGCAAGTCTGTTATCTGTACACCCATCCATCAGATGTTGCAGTTTTCTTCTATTTGCTTTGTATTTTCTTGTTCATCATTCAGTTTTCAGTTTTGAAACTGACGCGGGACGGAGGCCCGTGCGACTTTTGGTTGTGGGAGGACCAGTACGCGTTCTTCATCACCGGCGTTGGCATCAACCTTCTCATCGAGGCGGCCGGAGGTGGGAGCAACGTGATGTTTGGTATCGGACGCGCCATGGAAGATGTATATTTTTTTAGTCAATGGAAAATAACCAGTGTACATAATGCGGCGCGTATCAGGAGAGAACGGGCGGACTACTGATTCCGGCGGGCCTACTCCTGACGCGGCCGCCGTGGCGCCGCCACCGGCCGTAACGGAAGCCCCCAAGCGCGCTGCTGAATCATTGGCAGTCGACGTCGATCTGCAGTACCGGCGAGCGGTGCGAGCTCGTAAGTTACAGATTCCATCGAAGAACAAAAATAAAAGAGCAGAGTTTTCACTCACCCAAAGTCGAGCGCCGGCGCCTCCGCAGCTGGAATCGCCATGAACAGAGCCTGACCGACCACGGGCGCGCGCCACTGCCTCCGGCTCGCCGCAGTCCTCCCCCCAAATCCGAAAAGGAATCCCGTGCTGGACGTAGGACCTGAGAGTGGCCGTGCTAGACGTACACGCCACCCAGCCGAAGCGAGGGCCCGTGAGCCGAAATGCAATAATGTGCGCCCTGCATTTTCTGACCGGACCGGCCCAATCGTACGACCGAACGTACCTCGGCGAGCCCACAAGGGGCGACTTAGGGGATGTATTTGCTTGTATCCAGGCTTTACTGAATCTGACGTTTTCTTTTGCACAGATCACCTCGCGCAGCAGGGCCGTCGATGCGCTGCGTGCATCTGCCACTGCGTGCAGGACGGCCGCTCTCGTATGTGCATGTACCAAAGCTAAGAAGTTTATCTGCATTCAATCAGTTCAGCAATAGTTGCAAGTACACTGCTGCCTAGACCACAAAAGGCAAGTGAAAAGGTGCGGCCACCTACCAGGCCCCGCCGAACTTCCTCTTAGGCCTCATTTGGTTGTTGGGTAGGAAAATACCAGGGAAATAAACCCCTAGAGGGGGATTTCCCTGTTCTCGTGAGATCCCTCCCCCAACGTGGGAGACGTTCCACTGCCCCAGGTGCCCAAATGGCAACAGGGGGGAGGGAAGGAAATCCCTCAAACAACACAGATAACAAACACAACTCAAATAAGATCACCTGATGATGTAGTACAGCAATTAAGATACAAGGGCTCTGATCCACAAATAATTCAAAAAAAAACATACAAAATTTCAAAATTCATGTAAACTAGAATTTTAAGAAATATTCCAACTGGTAACCATCAATTCACCAAGGTTCAAATATCGGTCGGGCTATGTTTCAATGCGATCAAGTGTTGGCTTAAACTATTTTCATGTGCCATCATCGTTCAAGTTTGTGCACGACAAAATGTATTGAAATTATCAATTGCCATGTCCGAGGCAGAGATACTTTCGAACAAGATGAACTGCAAGGCGAAGATCACTAGCCCTACTCAGGTCTTTTCTCCACTCCGCATCGACATCAGGTACCAACAGCTTCATGTTGACTGAACTACAAAAAAAGTTAGCAACAGTTCACAGTTTCAATAGACTATTTTTAAGTATAAGCAGATTAAGATGAAATAGTATCAACCATCATATGATATGTGCAGCGTGCATAAAAAAATCGAGACTACATTGCTTGCGAAAAGAATACAATTTCTTCAAGCTTCTTTGAACATCTACAGATTAATCAGATTCAGAATGTCCTAAGAACCAGAATGCCACTTGCAGTCACTACAAAGTACTCATATTTAATCAGGGAATAAAGCAAAAGAATCATATTTTATGATCCAGCAGGTGTTTGTGTGTGTCATCCTATGACATGTAAAAACGTTGGACAAGATTGTGACCAAAGCAGGCAAGAAAAATTATCACAAGCCGGTATTGAAAAGCACAACCGGAGTAGCAACTTACTAATAAATACGTGGTATGTGGCCACACTCCATTGCTACAAGAAGTTACTTTCCTGATGAGTAAATCATTTGTCAAGCAGATTGCTACAAGTTCACTTGAATGACAATATATCCTAGTTGAAGCAATAGAGAAAAGAAAGTAAAGAAATAACATCTTTAACTAGCTAGGCAGTTGGCAAGCTGGTAGTACTATCTCTGCATCCTCTTTCTTGCTTAATCAAGGTCTGGAAATCAAGGCCAACTAGCTAGGCAGCCAGAAGGAATAACATCTTTCTAATTCTAGCTGCCAACAGAGTAGGTTTAGCTTCAGGTCAATTGATTGAACAAAGATTATAGTCTGACATTAAGCAGCTGCTAGTATATGCATAGCAAAGTAAACATCACCTATCACATCAATGAATTTAAGCTTATCATACCTTTCTTTTTCTTCTCAATGACCAATAAAGACAACAAGATCAAGATGCTATAGTGAGTTGAAAGCCTGCAACACGGCAGCAGTGCTCGAGTTACTATTTATATCTAAAAAAGATGCAGAATAGTTGCTCACAAATGTCACCTGCTCACAAGAACTTGATTCATACAACTATATTGATCTGCTCGCATGTAAATCTAATTAATAATTGGTCTTCTGTACCTCCTATAACATATGAAATCTGATGTCAAACTATTGAAAATACTATGGACAAATACATAACTATGAAATTGAACCAACTGACCCACAGGTCTGGTGCATACAGGTGCAAAGATTTATCAAATATATGCGCAACTACAGGCATCAAGCTTCAGACTTGTTTTCACAATTTGTATGGGGAGCATAGCATGCTACATAGAAACAACTCGTAGGCAGAACACAAGAAAATACAACTGGTAGGTACACAAGAAAAATACAAACTCGTATGCATCTAGTGGTTCAACATCAGGGACGGCGAAGGCATGAACTGAAGAAAATATATGGGGGAGGAGGAGGGGGCTAACCCTTGATCAGATGAGATAGAATACGTTCGCGGACCTGACGCCGTCGCCGTCGCCGGAGGGCATTGGAGCTTCGAGGCGGAGGTTAAATCCGGGGAAGGAGACGGTGACGACCGCGGTCCGTCGCCGTCGCTGGAGGAGCGGAGTTGGATCCTTAGCACCGGAGGGAGGGGGTCGGGAGTGTCACTTCTGTCGCCGGCGGAGGAGCTGGGAGGCGGTCGGGGGCCCTGGATCTTGGTCGACGACGCTGGAGTACGCTCGCCTCTGTCGAGCCATGGATTTCCTCCCCGACCTCTCGGGTCGTGGCTTTCCTCCCCGAGGAAAGGACGTGGGTCGGGCAGGGTTAGCCCTCGAGTGACACGGTCCAAATGACGCGATGAATCTCCCTGGGCCAACTTGGCCCGTGGTTCTCCAACCCCGGGAAACAGCGGGGATCCCCCCGGGATCCCTTGAAACCAAATGAGGCCTTAGGTGGCGCCCCAACCTCTAGTATGTGTCAATATGTGCGATGTGAGACCACCTCCCCTGCGTCTGAGCCAACAATAAGGAAAAGGTTCAGACTGAAAACTGCTTGCATCCGAATTCTGTTTGAGCTTGATGGTACTTAATTATAGATGGTAGAATCAGTTGCAGATTTGATGGTTTTACAAATTCTGTGATTACCGTTGTTTCAAAAGAGGAATTTACTGGACTTGGAAACTTTGAAGTGACATCCATCCTACATGTGTCGACCATACATGTAAGTTGACATGATGTCGCCTTTTGAGATAAAAAATACACTGATGGTCGCTAAAGTTGAGGCCAAAGCACACTACAGTCACTGGACTTCAGAATACGCTTAATACGGTCATTGAATACGAGTTGCGGTGATTATACGGTCACTGGCTCACTGTATTATATATGCATGGCCCTTCGTTGACCGGTCAAATAGCCCCGTGCTCTCTCTCTCTGTTCGGTGGGACCCACCTGTCAGTTGGTGAAAAAAGAAATAAAAGAATAAGAACTGTGGTCGAAGAGAAGGGATTCGAACGCCGGTCAGTGACTACAATGACTAACCACTAAGACACAATACATTCAGATGGTTACATGTAGATCATTCTTTTTTTTATATAATTAAGCAGCAACGCATGCACACAAGCAAGGACAGCATGCACGCGCACAACAGCATGCACATCACGCACGTACGCAACGCATGCACACCCTGATGGCTGGGGCGACGCCCAACGCATGCACGCTCGGGTGCATGGAGGTGTGCTGTGACGTCCCGTTCATTGTCCTACAGCGCCCTACGCCATTTGTTGCAGCACCTTTTTGTCGGCGTTGCTCGATGAAGGCGCCCGCGGCCTCGGCCTTAGAGCATCGGTGGAACACACACGATGGTGGGCGAGGAGAGCTTCTCGGACTCGGATGGAGAGGAGACTAGACAACCGACAACAGGAGGCGCAAGAGGCAGGGCGGGAGCTAGGGCCATCGTGGCAAAGCGATGAGGTTCTTCGAGGGACGGATTCGGCAGGTGATCAAGAGTGGCCCCCGCTCGAGTGGGACTCCATGCAGGAGCGCATTGACGTCGAGCATGTCAGGGAGAGGCCATGGTGAGCAAAAGAAAAACATGAGTGTGTCGAGAGCGATGAAGGGCTTGGCCATGGCTAGGCACGTTAGGTCTTGTACAATGGGAGATGCTTAGAGGGGTGCTTAGAAAAATAAACCGAGATTTTCTGAAGCACCGGTGCCTATTTCTACAGGAGAGACGCTTAGTTAAGCGTCTACCCTGTACAAATAAGCATCGGTGCTTAAGGAAAGCCTGGTTTATTTCTCTAAGCACCTCCCCTAAGCACCTCCCATTGTACGCCTTGTGGGCATGGCGCGGGAGGAGGCCTATCGCCAACAAGAGGTGGCCCACCTCAACTACCCAGCTGATTCTCGTCTCCATGGAACATCACTGTCACGGCTGACTCAAGGGCCCCATCAACCAGTGAAGGCGAGACGGACAGGGGACGAGAAAGGTGAAGCCTTGACGGCCAAGGAAGGCGCGTGCCTGCCTGGTGCGTGGGACCAGGCGTCGTGAGGAGTTGCGTGTGTGGCCTGTGAGCCGCGAGTAGTTAAGAAAGGGGAGAGAGAGAGAGAGAGGGGGAGAGAGAGAGAGAGAGAGGAGGGTATCGAGTATTATTATAATCTGTGAACCAAGAACGAAGCTGCTCTTCGTCCTCCTCCTAACCCGATCCCCCTTTCCCCCTTCCTTCCGTTGCTACCTCCAACCCTAGATCGAGGCCCATAACAATCACGTCCAGGCCGTATGCAGGGACGAACACACTAACATGCATATATATACAACATACGCACGCATGCACATATTACACACTCACAGCAGAAAATCGAAGAAAGAAAAATCACAGATAACACACACTAACATGTACGCACGCACACACACAGCAAAACCAAAAAGAGAAAAAACATGCTAACATGCGTTGTCAACAAAAAGAAACTTACACAGAGAGAAGATGTCGAAACAAAAAAAAATCAAAAAAAAAATAAGATAGCTTATGTGTACTTTTAAACGATGGTCCTCGGTTTATTAACACGAAATGACGACGGCCCAAATGGTTAGCGGCGTCAGGTTTCAAGTTCGAATCTGCACTCACGCACTAAATTATTTTCCTTCATTTTGCTTTTATACTCACTGACACATGGGACCGATAGAGTAGGGACGCAACTTATGGCTGACAATGCGGTCCTAAGTGGGTCCTAAGTAGCAAATAGACAATTTGATCGGTCAACCAGACAAAGTACGATGCTATATGGTGAGCCAGTGATCGTATAATCACCACAACTTGTATTTAATGACCATATCGAGTGTATTCTAAAGTCCAATAACCATACGTAGTGTGCTTTCACCTCAATTTGAGTGACCACAAATGTATTTATCTTCCGGCATGTCTAGGTGTGGAAGAGATGATGCACTCTACCAGATGGTGAGTATGCACCGTACCGATAGGTCGAGTTTTCCCAAATCTTTCTTCTCATTTTTATAAGAGAAAAGTATACTTTTAATCCCTCAATTCTTGACGGAGTTTAGATTTGGTCTCTCAACTCCAAAATCGGACAACTTGCACCCTTAACTTCTCAAACCGGACAAGATTCATCCCTGGTCACGGTTTTGACCGGTTTTGGTGCTGTCCCACCCCGGTTTTGACCGTTCCGACTCAAATTTGCCTACCTTTTCCAAGTCCACGTACTGTTTTCAAATTCGGTTGCTTTTTTAAATACGTGAACCATTTTAAAATGTGTGTACTTTTTTTAAACCGGCGTACTTTTTTCCAAGTTCATGTGCTTTTTTAAATATGCATATTTTTTAAAGTTCATTTATTTTTTAAGTTCATTTAATTTTTTAAAATTGATGCACCTTTCATATTCGAGTACGTTTTTTTCTGAAAGAGTTCATGAATTTGAAAATTTTATGCGAATTTGTACGCGGATATGGACTTCTTTTGCGCAAAAATATGTGGATTTCAAAAATTATTTCAACTTGAAACAAGTACGTGAATTTCATACAAAGTTCATGGATTATAAAAGCAACACGGATTTGAAAAAAAATGCAGACTTTGGAAAGCATGTGGATTTGAAATAAGTATGCGAATTTCAGAAACAATTTATGGCTTTGAAAAATACTTGGATTTGATAAAGTTACACAAACTTGGGAAAATACGGGGATTTGGAAAAAGTACGTAAATGTTAAAAAACATGGATTTGAAAAAAGTACGTGAATTTCAGAATAGTTCGCTGATTTGAAAAAAGGTATGTTTGTTTTTAAAAAAATACGCGACCTTGAAAAAACTACGCGGAGTTGAAAAGTGTATGTAAATTTCAAAAAGTTAACGGATATAAAAAAATTATAGGAATATGAATGAGTACCGGTCAAAACCGGGGTGAGTCAACACCAAAAACCGGTCAAAACCGAGTCCAGGGACGAACCTTGTCCGGTTTCGGCAGTTGAGGGTGCAAGTTGTCCGGTTTTAAAGTTGAAGGACCAAATCTAGACTTCACCAAGAGTTGAGGGGCGAAAAGTATACTGGAAGTGACCAAACCTAAGTGCACTCTCCCAGATGGTGAGTACGCGCCAGTGCGCCATACTGATAGATCGAGGTAAGCATGTCCATTTAGTTAATCTTTTTGGTTTCGTGCGGCACGACCTGGGTGTTCGAAGGTCGTTGAGAAACTTGGACACCCAACGTCACCACGCATCAATTTGGCCTCTTCAAACCGCTCAAAGTTTCTTCTGAAGCTGCAGTTTCAGCTCTAGCCGCGAAACCAATTTTAAGAAGCCCGGGATGGTGGTGGATGTCGCAGAGCGCCACTTCGGTCTAGCGTGGAGTACTGGCTGGCGGGATGATCGATTGATCGTAAGATTCTCTCTCAAGATGATGATTGTCACTGGTTCTATTTTTCTAAAACACTGTTATATTAATACTATGGTATCTTCAAAACGTTTCGAAGATACCATAGTATTAACCACAGTATTATCTCTGTCTAAAAAAAACCCTCAGCCTCTTTTTTGAAAACTGAGGACCTCTTTCCAAGTCGTAGCCGCTCTATAGTCTCTGCAGATTGTGTTCGTACAATTGCTTTTGCCAAACAGGGTTACAGTATTATCAATACTCTAAAATACCTTGGTATGTCAAAACTGTGGTATCATGTACCTACAGGGTAAAATATTGTGGTTTTTCAATACTTTGCTACCAAACACAGCCTAAGACGTCATTTTCACTTGCGTACATGAATGTCGAGGCTTAGACCTAATCTAACAACGAAGTGGCCAACCATAGGAAAATAGTAGACCGACAAGAGATCAGCTTAGAAAAATCCAAAGAAAGGCACTTTGGGGCCGCGCAATTATACGGCAAGAAAATTGTTTCTGGACGACGCACCTACCAATTTGCTTGTTGGTGTGTGGTAAATTATAATGTGCGGTTAGTAGCAGCTACTAGCACGTTAGATATGACAACGAAGAGGGAGACGTGGCGCATTATTTTGGTTTCTGCTCTAAGCATCTTTCGTCATGCTAAGATGAGTACAAACCTCTCCCTCAAAAAAACGATGAGTACAAACCTCGTTTTGCCAATGCATGTTTTTCTACAGCTAGAGTTGATCCGTGCATTTAAAATATCAGTTTTGCTAAAGCACATCTAAATGTGCTATAAGTATTGCACATCTAAGTCCTAGGTCATTAATCTTACGTTGAAATTCGTGTGGATATTTTTTTTCTTTTTTCTTTTCCTCTCTATACTTGATTCACTCACTTAGACGTGCAATAACTAGAGCACATCTAGATGTGCCCTAGACACACCCCTTTAAATATACATCAACATTACGCATACATGAAAGGCCATTAATACGCGCCGGCCGAAGGTTCGGCCAGTCGCACCGCGTCCGTACGATTCGTGTAAGTTACAGCCGTAGGATTTGCATGTAGCCGTCTCCTTTGCTAAAACTGCTTCGATAGAGAGTTATCCAAAAAAAAAAATCTGCTTCGTTAGAGAAACAAAGGAAAAGCCATATGGCGCCCCATCGCGAGTTCTTAAGGCAGCCAGCTCGCCGGGCGTCCTCGCCGCTTGCCTCAACGCCGGTCCGCCCTCGTCGCTGATGCTCGCCCTCGTAGCACCCGTCCTCGCCAGTTCTAACAGTACGTCGTCGCCCCTCGTAGCAAAATCGTGTGTCCCGACGTCTCTGTTGTTGCAGCACCTAGCCGCTCCCACCGCCGCCGTCGCCATAGCACGTCTATCGAAGCACCACCGTACCACCGACCACAGCTCTTAGTGTCACCGCTCGCACCTTGGTTTGAAGCTTTTTCTCACGCCCGTTGAAGCTTTTTATCCACCTCACCGTTGAAGCTTTTTCTCACACGGGTTGAAACTTTTATTCATGCCCATTGAACTTTTTTATTTTCGGTCGACGCTCGCTGCACGGGTTAGCACGAACGGCGGACACCAATCACCACCATGTAGCAAAAAAACCTCGATGGTCGTAGCCAAAAACAACGACGGTTGCAGCAAAAATCGTCGCCATCACCCCGGGTCGCATCTCTACCATGAATGGATGTAGCAAATTTTCTCGCCGGTCATAGCAAAAGCAGACGACGGTTGCAGCAAAAATCGTCGCCACCGCCCCGGGTCGCATCTCTGCATGAATGGATGTAGCAAATTTACTCGTGGTCGTAACAAAAGCAGACGACGGTTGCAGCAAAAATCGTCGCCACCGCCCCGGGTCGCATCTCTGCCATGAATGGATGTAGCAAATTTTCTCATCGGTCGTAGCAAAAGCAGACGACGGTTGCAGCAAATCCTCGTCTCCACCGTCGCAGGTCGTAGCTCCTCCACGAGTGGATGTAGCAAAAATTGTCGCTGGTTCCAGCTTGCCACGGCGCTAGTTCGAGCACACAACCACTACGATCGTAGTGTAGGGGATCGTTGCAGAAAACAAAAATTTTCCTACGATTTCACCAAGATCCATCTATGAGTTCATTTAGCAACGAGTGATCGGATGCATCTACATACCTTTGTAGATCGCGAGCGGAAGCGTTCAAAGAACGGGGATGAGATAGTCGTACACGACGTGATCCAAATCACCGGAGATCCTAGCGCCGAACGGACGGCACCTCCGCGTTCAACACACGTACGGTCAGTGTAACGTCTCCTTCTTCTTGATCCAGCAAGGGGGAAGGAGAGGTTGAGGAAGATGGCTCCAGCAGCAGCACGACGGCGTGGTGGTGATGGAGCTGCAGTACTCCATCAGGGCTACGCCAAGCACTATGAAGGAGGAGGAGGTGTTGGAGAGGGAGAAGGAGGAACCAAAGGCGTGGATTGAGAGGCCCTCCTTCTCTCACTATATATAGGGGGCCTAGGGGGGGCGCCGGCCCTAGGAGATCCAATCTCCTAGGGGGCGGCGGCCAAGGGAGGATTCCCTTCCCCCCAAGGCACCTAGGGGGTGCCTTCCCCTTGTGGGACTCTTCCCCTTTGAAACCCTAGGCGCATGGGCCCCTTGGGGCTGGTGCCCTTGGCCCATGTAGGCCAAGGCGCACCCCCTACAGCCCATGTGGCCCCCCGAGGCAGGTGGCCCCACCCGGTGGACCCCCGGGACCCTTCCGGTGGTCTCGGTACAATACCGGTGACCCCGAAACTTGTCCCGATGGCCGAAATAGCACTTCCTATATATAATTATTTACCTCCGGACCATTCCGGAACTCCTCGTGACGTCCGGGATCTCATCCGGGACTCCGAACAACATTCGGGTTACTGCATATACATATCCCTACAACCCTAGCGTCACCGAACCTTAAGTGTGTAGACCCTACGGGTTCGGGAGACATGTAGACATGACCGAGACGACTCTCCGGTCAATAACCAACAGCGGGATCTGGATACCCATGTTGGCTCCCACATGCTCCACGATGATCTCATCGGATGAACCACGAAGTCGAGGATTCAAGCAACCCTGTATACAATTCCCTTTGTCAATCGGTATGTTACTTGCCCGATATTCGATCGTCGGTATCCCAATACCTCGTTCAATCTCGTTACCGGCAAGTCACTTTACTCATACCGTAATGCATGATCTCGTGACCAGACACTTGGTCACTTTGAGCTCATTATGATGATGCATTACCGAGTGGGCCCAGTGATACCTCTCCGTCATACGGAGTGACAAATCCCAGTCTTGATCCGTGTCAACCCAACAGACACTTTTGGAGATACCCGTAGTCTACCTTTATAGTCACCCAGTTACGTTGTGACGTTTGGTATACCCAAAGCACTCCTACGGTATCCGGGAGTTACACGATCTCATGGTCTAAGGAAAAGATACTTGACATTGGAAAAACTCTAGCAAACGAACTATACGATCTTTATGCTATGTTTAGGATTGGGTTTTGTCCATCACATCATTCTCCTAATGATGTGATCTCGTTATCAATGACATCCAATGTCCATAGTCAGGAAACCATGACTATCTGTCGATCAACGAGCTAGTCAACTAGAGGCTTACTAGGGACATATTGGTGTCTGTCATTCACACATGTATTACGATTTCCGGATAACACAATTATAGCATGAATAAAGACAATTATCATGAACAAGGAAATATAATAATAATGCTTTTATTATTGCCTCTAGGGCATATTTCCAACAGTCTCCCACTTGCACTAGAGTCAATAATCTAGTTACATTGTGATGAATCGAACACCCATGGAATTCTGGTGTTGATCATGTTTTGCCCTAGGGAGAGGTTTAGTCAATGGATCTGCTACATTCAGGTCCGTATGTACTTTACAAATATCTATGTCTCCATCTTGAACATTTTCACGAATGGAGTTGAAGCGACGCTTGATGTGCCTTGTCTTCTTGTGAAACCTGGGCTCCTTGGCAAGTGCAATAGCTCCAGTGTTGTCACAGAAGAGTTTGATTGGCCCCGACGCATTGGGTATGACTCCTAGGTCGGTGATGAACTTCTTCACCCATATTGCTTCATGTGCTGCCTCCGAGGCTGCCATGTACTGCGCTTCACATGTAGATCCCGCCACGACGCTCTGCTTGCAACTGCACCAGCTTACTGCCCCACCATTCAAAATATACACGTATCCAGTCTGTGACTTTGAGTCATCCAGATCTGTGTCGAAGCTAGCGTTGACGTAACCCTTTACGACGAGCTCTTCGTCACCTCCATAAACGAGAAACATTTCCTTAGTCCTTTTCAGGTACTTCAGGATATTCTTGACCGTTGTCCAGTGTTCCTTGCCGGGATTACTTTGGTACCTTCCTACCAAACTTACGGCAAGGTTTACATCAGGTCTGGTACACAGCATGGCATACATAATAGAACCTATGGCTGAGGCATAGGGGATGCCACTCATCTCTTCTATATCTTCTGCCGTGGTCGGACATTGAGCTGAGCTCAATTTCATACCTTGCAACACAGGCAAGAACCCCTTCTTAGACTGATCCATATTGAACTTCTTCAATATCTTATCAAGGTATGTGCTTTGTGAAAGACCTATGAGGCGTCTTGATCTATCTCTATAGATCTTGATGCCTAATATATAAGCAGCTTCTCCAAGGTCCTTCACTGAAAAACTCTTATTCAAGTAGGCCTTGATGCTGTCCAAGAGTTCTATATCATTTCCCATCAAAAGTATGTCATCTACATATAATATGAGAAATGCCACAGAGCTCCCACTCACTTTCTTGTAAACGCAGGCTTCTCCATAAGTCTGCGTAAACCCAAACGCTTTGATCATCTCATCAAAGCGAATGTTCCAACTCCGAGATCCTTGCACCAGCCCATAAATTGAGCGTTGGAGCTTGCACACCTTGTCAGCATTCTTAGGATCGACAAAACCTTCCGGCTGCATCATATACAATTCTTCCTTAAGGAAACCATTAAGAAATGCCGTTTTGACGTCCATTTGCCATATCTCATAATCGTAGAATGCGGCAATTGCTAACATGATTCGGACGGACTTTAGCTTCGCCACCGGTGAGAAAGTCTCATCGTAGTCAACCCCTTGAACTTGTCGATAACCCTTAACGACAAGCCGAGCTTTATAGATGGTCACATTACCATCCGCGTCTGTCTTCTTCTTAAAGATCCATTTATTTTCTATGGCTCGCCGTTCAATGGGCAAGTCAGTCAAAGTCCATACTTCGTTTTCATACATGGATCCTATCTCGGATTTCATGGCTTCTAGCCATTTGTCGGAATCCGGGTCCGCCATCGCTTCTTCATAATTCGAAGGTTCACCATTGTCTAACAACATGATTTCCAAGACAGGGTTGCCGTACCACTGTGGTGCGGAACGTGTCCTTGTGGACCTTCGAATTTCAGCAGGAGCTTGATCAGAAGTATCTTGACGTTATCATTAACTTCCTCTCTAGTCGGTGCAGGAACCTCAGGAACATTTTCTTGAGTTGCGCCATTTTCCGGTTCAAGAGGTAATACTTCATCAACACTACTGGAATCAGCTAATTTGCCATCTGCCAGCTCTTTGCCGTCTGCTAGCTGACGGCAAAGAAGCTCTTTGCCATCAGCTACCCAAAAGCAGAGGGCAAAGAAACGGCAGACGGCAAAGAAGCTCTTTGCCGTCCGCGAGCTCTTTGCCGTCTGCCAGCAGACGGCAAAGAATCTTTGCCGTCCGCTTGCAGACGGCAAAGAGAGAGGTGGCCCCCACCCCCCGCCCGTTTGGAAAAAACTTAACGGCCCACCTCTTTGCCGTCTGCCAGCAGACGGCAAAGAGGCAAAAGGGCGGACGGCAAAGAGAGGCAGACGGCAAAGAGGACACTATCTAACGGCCCGTACCCCCCCCCCCCCGCCCCTCTCTGTTCTCTCCTCGCCCCTCCACCACTTCCCACCCCACCGCCGCCGCCGCCCCGGCCCCCCGCCGCCCCCCGCCCCGTCGCCCCCCCCCCCCCCGCCCCGCCCCGGCCCCCCGGCGCCCCGGCGCCCCGGCGCCCTCCCCCCCCCGCCGCCCCGCGCCCCACCGCCCCGGGCCCGGCCCCCCGCCGCCCCCCGCCCCGTCGCCCCCCCCGCCCCGCCCCGGCCCCCCGGCGCCCCTCCCCCCCCCCCCGGCGCCCCGCGCCCCACCGCCCCGGGCCCGGCCCCCCACCGCCCCAGGCCGCCCCCGCGCCCCGGCCAGCTCCTTCACCGGGGGCCTCCTCCACCGCCCCACCCCCCTCCTCCACCGGCCCTGCCCCAGGTGAGCCCCCCTCCTTTTTTTCTGTTTATTCCTTTTTAGTTTTAGTTTAGATTTAGTTTTAGTTTTAGGTTTAGGTTTAGTTTTAGTTTAGTTTTAGGTTTAGATTTAGTTTTTTCCTTTTTTCTGTTTTATTAGTTTTAGGTTTATGTTTAGTTTAGATTTAGTTTTAGTTTTAGTTTTAGGTTTAGTTTTAGGTTTAGTTTTAGGTTTAGTTTAGTTTGAGGAAAGAAGAAGAAGAAGAGAAAAAGAGGAGAGGAGGAGAAGAAGAAGAGGAAAAAGGAAAGGAAGAAGAAGAAGAGGAGGAGGAGAAGAAAAAAGAAGAAGAGGAAGAAGAAGAAGAAGAAAGAGCAGAGGAGGAGAAGAAGAAGAGGAAAAAGGAAAGGAGGAGGAAGAAGAAGAAGAAGAAGAAGGAAAAAAAGGAAGAAAAGGAAGAATAGGAAGAAGAAGAAAAGGAAAAAAGAGGGAAAAACCCCAACCCGACACGGCACCCCGACCCGACACGGCAGCCCGACCCCGACCCGGCACCCCGACACGACACCCCGACCCCTAGACCCCAACCACGACACCCCGACCCCGACCCCGACCCCGACACCCTGACCCCGACCCCGACCCCGACCCCGACACCCCGACCCCGAGCCTGACCCGACACCCCGACCCCGACACCGACACGGCACCCCGACCCCGACCCGGCACCCCGACCCGACACCCCGACCCCGAGACCCCGACCCCGACACCGACACGACACCCCGACACCGACACCCTGACACCACACCCACCCTTACCCCGACACCGACACGGCACCCCGACCCCGACCCGGCACCCCGACCAGACACCCCGACCCCGAGACCCCGACCCGAGCCTGACCCGAGACCCCGACCCCGAGACCCCGACCCCGACCCGGCACCCAACCCGACACCCCAACCCCGAGACCCCGACCCCGGGCCTGACCCGACACCCCGACCCCGACACTGACACGGCACCCCGTCCCCGACCCGGCACCCCGACCCGACACCCCGACCCCGAGACCCCGACCCCGACCCCGACACCCCGACCCCGAGCCTGACCCGACACCCCGACCCCGACACCGACACGGCACCCCGACCCCGACCCGGCACCCCGACCCGACACCCGACCCCGAGACCCCGACCCCGACCCCGACACGGCACCCCGACATCGACAGGACACCCCGACCATCGACACCTCCCGAAAAGGTGTTCTTTGGCCTTCCAGAGGCCGACGGGGTCATATATTTGTGAATTATTAGTTAGGTCATATATTTTTCGATTTTGTTATAAAAAACATCATATATAATTGTGTTGATCGTGTAGTTTTAAATGTGCAGTTGTTTCATCGCTGCGAGGTTTGATGTTCGACGACCTCGTCGTGCGTTTGACGAGCTCTGCCCCTTCGTTCGTGGGTGAGCACAAATGACAAGTCCTCCTCCCCCATTAATTATTTGATCTATTCCGATGAAACTTGATAGCTAGCTATATATGTGTCTTGAATCATCAGTATGCGTAACCAATATGTGTCTCCCGTTCGAAAGCGTCATAGTTACAAATATGCATGCATTTGCATATTTATAACCTTGATTCTTTCGAATTGTCCAACGCTATCCATGGACAGCCCGAGTATGTGTAGATTGGGTTCGTTTTCCCATATGCTTTGCTCCGGATCCGACGCATTTATTTCGTCAGTGCCTCCCATGTTGTTCTCCGGGTACACATCCTCTCTGTTTATTGCAGAGACGTGTATCAGGAGAACAGCGGGGAGGTGCTGCCGAAATTTTGCGTCGGATCCGGAGCATAGCATGGGAAAATGAACCCAATCTACACATACACGGGTGGGATTAGGACCTATCATTACCTATTAGAGTGTAGGTTGCATGGACGTAATAAAATTGACAAAGTAGATCAACTGATGAATATATATATGGTGAATTACATATATAATTGTTGTGTGTCCAGTAGCTCTGAAAGTCAAGATGAGTGACCGTGCTTGGATGTATACCGGTCACACTGGTCAGAACAAATGGAGCGCTGAATGGTTCACAAAAACTAAGGGGTTTGTGCAAGCCGCATTTGCAAATGGCCAAAAGAAAACCTGGTGCCCCTGTTTCCGGTGCGGCAATTGGGAAAAGAAGACAGAGGCTGAAATGGGCAAACACCTGCAGAAGAGTGGTTTTACGCCCGATTATACGGTGTGGACATTTCATGGTGAGTCTGCCCAACGTGACCGAGCTGAGGTGGATCGTCGTCGCACCGACGAGCATGGTACCGGGATGGAAAACATGGTGCAAGGCTATGATGATGCTCGGGATTCGGACGAGGAGATGGAGGAATCTGCAAAGGCCTTCAATGAAATGTTGGAGTCTTCGAAACGTCCGCTCCACGAGCACACTGAGCTTTGTCAGTTGGATGCCATCTCACAAGTAATGGCTCTGAAGGCTCAGTTCAACTTGGGCAGAGAATGCTATGACGCAATTATGACAGTATTTGGACGCTTTCTACCCAAAGGCCATGTAATGCCTGCAAACCTGTACCAGTCGGACAAAATCCTCCGTGCACTGAAGATGCCCTATGAGAAGATACATGCCTGTGAGAAAGGATGTGCCTTATTTAGGCTTGACTATGCGGACTTGAACTATTGTCCCATTTGCAAGTCTTCCAGGTATATTGTGGTAGACAACGGTATGGGTGAGAAGACACAGACCAAAATCCCCGTTAGTGTTCTTCGGTATATGCCAATCGTACCAAGACTTCAACGTCTTTTCATGGTCGAAGAGACGGCCAGACAGATGACATGGCACAAAACAGGCAAAAGAACCGAACTAGATGCAGATGGGAATCTGATGATGGTACACACATCGGATGGTGTTGCGTGGAAAAAGTTTGATGAATTACATGCTGACAAAGCGGCAGATCCGAGGCATCCTCGAGTCGGCATCAGCACGGATGGGTTCAGTGTGTTTGGTATGACGGCAGCCCAATACAGTTGTTGGCCCGTATTTGTCTTTCCACTCAATCTCCCCCCCGGACAGATTATGCAAAGAAAGAACATTTTCCTGACGTTGATAATTCCAGGACCCAACTATCCGGGCAAAAATATGAATGTGTACATGCAGCCGCTTAAGGACGAATTGCAAGAAGCCTGGGATAATGGGTTCAAGACATACGACGCCTTTAGCAAACGGAACTTCATAATGCGTGTCTGGTACATGTACTCGACGCATGACTTGCCGGCGTATGCGCTATTCGTTGGCTGGTGTGTGCATGGAAGGTTCCCGTGCCCCACATGCAAGGGAGCTCTTGAGTTTCGTTGGCTTCAGGCCGGTCGCAAGTTTTCTTGCTTCGACATGCATAGACAGTTCCTGGATCCTCGCCATAAGTTCAGGAAAGACAAGAAGAACTTCATCAGGGGTAGAGTTGTCAAAAACTCTGCACCACCTGCATTGACAGGCCAACAGACCCTGGATCAGTTAAACGCTCTCGAGCCAGATCCACAACGTCCAGGGTACTTCAAGGGGTATAATACTAAGCACGCGTGGACTCACAAAACATGCTTATGGGATCTGCCTTACTTCAAAGACCTCCTTTGCCCACACAACATCGACGTGATGCACACTGAGAAGAATATCGCCGAGGCACTTTTTGGTACATTGTTCGGCATAGATGGGAAGTCAAAGGATAATACTAAGGCTAGAGTCGATCTGGAGGCGCTATGTGATAGGCCGTTACAAAACATGAAAGAACCGAAAGGAAAGCAGAACTGGACGAAGCCAAAGGCATGGTTCAATCTTGGAAGGCCAGCTATGAGGGAAATTCTCTTGTGGGTGCAACAGCAGTTGATGTTCCCCGATGGGTATGCAGCGAATCTAAAGAGGGGAGCGAATCTTGATAAACTGAAGATATTTGGTCTCAAGAGTCATGATTGGCACATATGGATTGAGCGGGTAATGCCGGTGATGTTGCGTGGCTTCATCCCTGAGGATGAATGGCTAGTACTGGCAGAACTCAGCTATTTCTTCCGTGTTCTTTGTGCGAAAGAACTATCGCCTGGCGTGCTAGAAGAAATGGAAGAGTTGGCGCCGGAGTTGATCTGCAAGTTAGAGAAGATCTTTCCACCGGGCTTCTTTAATCCAATGCAGCATTTGATTTTGCATCTCCCGACCGAGGCAAGATTGGGGGGGCCCGTGCAAAATCGTTGGTGCTACCCAACTGAGAGGATGCAGAAGACGCTTCGAGAAAAATGTAAAAATAAACGTAGAATTGAAGCATCGATGGCTGAGGCATTCATCACAGAGGAGGCGGCAAACTTCGTAACAGCGCACTACGAAGCCAAAAATCGTCATTTGCATAATCCGAAGCCTCGGTACAATGCTGACGAGCCTAAAAAGGGTGGATCCAACCTCAGCCTATTCAAAGGGAATCTCGCACCAGCTAGTGTTTCACATCCAGTATCTTTGGATAACGAAGAATGGCGGACCATTTCGTTGTATATCTTCAACAACCTGATAGAAGTGCGGCCGTACATCGAGTAAGTTCTCGGTACATTGTTTCGCAACTTCTATTTCCTTTGAACTACTCTTATTCCTGGATATGTCATACAGTCGATACGTCGCCATATTCTCGTATGGAGCGGAGATCCAAAAGGATTCCGTCGAAGAGTATGAGCTTCTCGCAAAGCAAGGAGGTGGCTATCCCGGTTTCATCTCTTGGTTCAAACAAACGGTAATTTCTATTAGACAATTTCATTTCATTCGCTAATTTGTGCATAATGCAACAATCCTTTCATATTAAACTTGTAGGCTAATTCAGAGTCTATGGACGCCGAATTGAGACAAGTCGCTAATGGTTTTGACTATAAGGTCCGTTCATTTGACAAGTACGACATCAACGGGTATCGCTTTCGTACCTATGGCAAAGAGCTATCTATGGCCGACCGAAAGTCTACAAATTGTTGTGTATCTGCTATCGGCGAAGGAGGTACCGAGTATTATGGGAGAGTTGAAGCAATTTATGAACTTCTGTTCTATGGTGAAAACCCACCGAATGTCGTAGTCTTCAAATGTTATTGGTTTCAGCCGAAGGAGACTAGAAGGACTCATGAACATATAGGGCTAGTTGAAATCAACCAAAGCACTCATTTAGATGTTCCTGATGTCTATATTATGGCTCAACAGGCGACCCAAGTATTCTATCTACCGTGGGCCTGCCAAACTAATCCAAATCTGAAAGGTTGGGATGTCGTTTATGAAGTGCCGCCACGTGCTAGACTTTCTCCCCCAAAGGAAGAGGATTATGAACCTCACATTAACCCAGACACATATGAAGGAGAATTCTTCCAAGAGACACGTCTTTCCAAAAAGCGTTTCAAGAACCGCTATACTTCACCCCAAAACATTGAAGTAGACAGCGACAATGAATCCGACATCACCCCAGAGGAGGAACAAGAAGAGCCGGAACAAGAAGAGGTTACTGTTGCGGATGACCTGTCAATGCTTGACCGATTACGTCAAGGTGGCCTTGCACATGTTGATGCCAATGAACCCTATGAGCCCGTCATTGATTATAGTGATGATGATGATTATGCATTTATTGATGATACTGATCGAGATTATTAGTAGTGTCAGGTATTCAATTTTTTTATGTTGTACTTGATGATGATACACTTAAGTGATACACATATTATTATTCATGTCGGTCTTTTTTTATGTTGTACTAATTTCGTTTACTGTTTGTCATGGCAGGTGTTGAAAGATGGTGGGCGCTGGTCGGGAGCGCGCCAAGGCCCCTTCTTCGTCGGCGCGTGGTCTGAGGTCTTCCATTCCAGACGCACCTCTCCGCCGAGCGTTGCTGGACAGTATGGCCACACCGCCGGGCCCTTATTCGTCGACCGCGGTGCCCAGCAGGGGACGAGGTAGGAAGAGAGGAGGTGGGGCACGTGGTCGTGGGAGAGGAGGTAGGGTGACTGCTACGGCACCTTCCTCGCCGCCACCCCCAGCTGTTTCACCCGAGCACATGACTGCTAGGGTGGACTCGTCCGAGGAGGAGGCTACACGGACTCCGGTCCACGAGCCTCCGGTCCACGGGTCTTGGGCCCACGAGCCTCGGGTCGACTGGCCTTCGGCCCACGAGAGTTCGGCCCACGTGACCCCGGAGGAGCACACGTCCGGATGGGGTACCTGGCCGGATCAGCCCGAGGAGCCGAGTGGCCATGCTGATGATGGCGGGGAGCCGACTGATCTTGAGGAGGAGGGGGGCACCGTCTACCAGCATGGTGCTACACGGCTCCCGTCCGTGCCGGTGACCCGCGAGCAGAGGTGGTTGATTTTCCCTGATGGGGAGAGGTACGTAAGTGCATTTAATATTTTTGTATCTTGTGCATTCACGTTTCTTCAAATAACTAATGCGTTGGCCTTGTCATGCTGCAGGGGTTGGGACCACCATCATAGTGTCCGCCGGCCCAACTCTGTCCTTGGAGTTCTTTGCCGGCAAAACTTCCCGGGGTTTGTCACGTTGCCTGGTGAGGGTCGGCTTCCAGAGCTTGGATTGAGCTGGGAGCACTACGTGGCTGCCCCGGCCCTGCCGGATGAGATTATCGACGGTGTCGTGTGCGACACGAGGGCAGACATGGTGATCAGAAAGTTCTGGGTAATTTCTCCTTTACACATTTAAAAATCTTCAACTAGCTAGTTATTAATTGTACTAATCAATATTGTCTCATTTGATTGCAGACATTCTACAGGTGTGAGGAGGGATACGAGG
The DNA here is from genome assembly GCF_018294505.1 of Triticum aestivum. NCBI lineage: Eukaryota > Viridiplantae > Streptophyta > Magnoliopsida > Poales > Poaceae > Triticum > Triticum aestivum. The sequence continues at coordinate 4,243,786 of NC_057806.1, forward strand.
AGGACGCGGCACATGTTATCGAGAACGTCTGCAAGCGCCTACTCCAGAACTTACGGCACGAGGCTCGGGTGCAGGCTGTTCGAGACTACTACGCCTTGCGTGGTATCAAGAAGACCAAGCCGGCGTGCCGCGATAAGTTCCTGAGTAAGGAGCAGTACATGAAGGTAATTCTTAAGGCCTTCTCTACTTAAGTTCCTTCATTTAGTAATTCTTAGCCGTAGCGCTCAAGTTTCTATTTGCTAACTTAGGCGCCTCCGAGATGGTGTGCGGATCGGATGGATTGTTGGGAGGTGTTGGTCGATGAGTGGTGCTCAAAACAATGGCTAGCCCTCCACAACGAGGCCAAGGACAAACGTGCCCAAATGGAAGGTGTGCCACACCATCAAGGCAGCTCCAACTTATATCAGTTCGGGCGCAACTGGGTATGTGGTTTGCTTCATGATTCATGCAATTCATTCATCATGCTAGCTTGAGCCCTTTAATTACTAATTTTCATTGTTTCTCTCTTTCAGGCACGCTACAATAAGGCGGATAAGGTGCCAGAGGTGTACGACCTGTATGCCATGGCCCACACTGCCTCTTTCAAGAAAGTCAAGGCTTTCTCTCAGTCTGACCTCGATGATGCAAACAACTTCACCAACATCTCCTCCCACAACAAGCTCGTGAGATATAGAGATGAGGGGAAGGCGAGGAAAGGGGAGGACTTTAACCCGAGCCAGGGTCCCATTGATCCAGAGCTGTTGATGATATCTGGTGGCGGGAGGTCCCATGGCTCCATAGCCATTGGAGATGGACTTATCCGTTGTCCTAGCACTCTCCCGGAGATCAAGGCGCGCCAGTCGAGCTCCGCTCCTGAGATAAGGCCTCGTGAACGGCCAGTGCAACTCGCCATCAAGGTTAGTGATACGTACTCAGTTATCTTTCTCCATTACATTGTGTGCGCTTCCATCAATGATTACAAATGGTCATGTGAGTGGTGTTGCAGGCTGCTATACAGAGTGAGAGAGATAGAACGGAGAAACTTCTGGCGGAGGCGGCGGAGAGGCAGCGGGAGTTGGAGGAGAGGACGACAAAGATGATGGAGGAGGAGAGGGCACGGAATGACATGCAGGCAAGGGCCATGTACGAGCTCCTTGTGGTAAGTTTCTTCTGCAGATTAGCCAAAACATTCATGTAGTGTTTGTCTCATTACTAACTAGTATGACTGAGTCGTCAAAACCAAATGTGCAGTCTGTGTGCGAGAAGACAGGTCAGACCGCTCCGCCGATGCCAGTGATTGCTCCTGGGACCACGGTGAGTTTTATTTGAATGGACATTACTTGCTAGTCTTAACATTTGAGTGTCATCATGCTAACAAGACATTGGAAATGATCTTTGGTGCAGCGTAACTCCAGACAAGCATCGCACGATCCTTCTCCAGCTACCGACACGAGCCACCCCGCTCCTACACCTCCTGGATCTTGGTAAGTTTATCTAGTGTTTTGCTTAACACATGCATAAAGACCTAGACTTAGCTTTATTTCCTCCAATGCTTACCATAATGACCTAGACTTAGCTTCTTCTCCTCCAAAATGACTTAATAAGCTTACTGACCTCCAAAACCATCCATTTTACCTAAGTTAGCTCTAAAACGATCTGTACTTAGCTTACTTATGTCAAAAATTGCATAATTAGCTTAGTTAGCTCATAGACGATCCATTTTACCTAAGTTAGCTCTAAAATGACCCATTTTACCTAGGTTAGCTTATAAATGATCCAGTTCATCCAAGTTAGCTCAAAAATGACCCATTTTACCTAGATTAGCTCCTAAATGATCCATTTTACCTACGTTAGCTTTAAAATGACCCATTTCACCTAGGTTAACTCCAAAATGACCCATCTTACCTAGGTTATCTCATAAACGATCCATTTCAACTAATTTAGCTCATAAACGATCCATTTCACCAAGTTAGCTAAAAAACGATCCATTTCACCTAAATTAGCTCTTAAATGATCCATTTCACCTAAGTTAGCTCAAAAAGATCCATTTCAACTAAATTAGCTCATAAATGATCCATTTCACCTAAGTTAGCTCAAAAACGATCCATTTCAACTAAGTTAGCTCATAAATGATCCATTTCACCTAAGTTAGCTAAAAACGATCCATTTCACCTTAGTTACCTCAAAAACGATCCATTTGACCTTAGTTAGCTCATAAACGACCCATTTCAACTAAGTTAGCTCATAAATGATCCATTTCACCTTAGCTAGCTCATAAACGACCCATTTCAACTTAGTTAGCTCATATATGATCCATTTCACGTAAGTTAGCTCATAAATGACATACTCTTCTTGTTCTAGTCTTCTTCTTGTTCTACTCTTCTTGTTCTAGTCTTCTTCTTGTTCTACTCTTTCTTGTTCTAACTTTCTTATTTTTCATTTTGCAGATTTCATTCACTTGACGAAAGCTTGCATAGATGGAGTGCTCCTTATCCCTTTCTCTGTTTCTTTTGTATCGTTGAACTATGCATGTATTGTTGGATGAAACTATTGTAATATATATGGTTGGATGCCTCTATGTTGAACTTGTTATGTATGATGGAACTATGCATGTAATATATATGGTTGGATGATGAAGTTATGTGTTGGATATCTTATATGTTTGCTCTGTAATGGCCTTTTGAAATATATCTATATATGTCATATATATTTGTGATGAAAATTGTTGGATTTAATAAAAAACAGATAAAAGAGCCAATATGCAGGCTCTTTGCCGTTTGCCACCGACGGCAACGGGCTCTTTGTCGTCTGCCGCGGACGGCAAAGAAGACACGTGGCTGTGCTTCCTGGGAGCTGACCCATTTGGTCAGTTTGCCTATAGTGGCAGACGGCAAAGACTTTGCCATCAGGGGCAGACGGCAAAGAACCTGCCATGTAGTGACGTGTAGATGACATCATACGGCGGACGGCAAAGACACTAGAAATTTTGCCGTCAGTGGCGGACGGCAAAGGCCTGCCGTTAGCCACTTAACGGACTGACAGCGCAATTATTGTCGTCTGCTCTCTTTGCCGTCCGCCGCAGACGGCAAAGGGCCTTTGCCGTCAGCCGCCAGGAAGCAGACGGCAAAGTAACTGTTTACTGTAGCCTACTTTGCCGGAGCCTTTTGCCGTCCGCGGCTGATGGCAAAGGCCTTTGCCGTCCGCCATCCTAGCCTTTGCCGTCCGCCGTGGCAGACGGCAAAATAGCTGATTCCTGTAGTGCAAGTTCTACTTTCCTCCCACTTACTTCTTTCGAGAGAAACTCCTTCTCTAGAAAGGATCCATTCTTGGCAACAAAGATCTTGCCTTCGGATCTGAGGTAGAAGGTATACCCAACAGTTTCTTTAGGGTATCCTATGAAGACGCATTTTTCTGACTTGGGTTCGAGCTTTTCAGGTTGAAGTTTCTTGACATAAGCATCGCATCCCCAAACTTTTAGAAACGACAACTTAGGTTTCTTCCCAAACCATAATTCAAACGTTGTCGTCTCAACGGATTTCAACGGAGCCCTATTTAAAGTGAATGCGGCAGTATCTAAAGCATAGCCCCAAAAAGATAGCGGTAAATCGGTAAGAGACATCATAGATCGTACCATATCTAATAGAGTGCGATTACGACATTCGGTCACACCATTACGCTGAGGTGTTCCAGGCGGCGTGAGTTGTGAAACTATTCCACATTTTCTTAAGTGTGTGCCAAATTCGTGACTCAAGTATTCTCCTCCACGATTTGATCGTAGAAACTTGATTTTCCTGTCACGTTGATTCTCAACCTCACTCTGAAATTCCTTGAACTTTTCAAAGGTTTCAGACTTGTGTTTCATTAAGTAGACATACCCATATCTACTCAAGTCATCAGTGAGGGTGAGAACATAATGATAGCCACTGCGAGCCTCAACGCTCATTGGACCGCACACATCAGTATGTATGATTTCCAATAGGTTGGTTGCTCGCTCCATTGTTCCTGAGAACGGAGTCTTGGTCATTTTACCCATGAGGCATGGTTCACACGTGTCAAATGATTCATAATCAAGAGACTCTAAAAGTCCATCTGTATGGAGCTTCTTCATGCGTTTGACACCTATGTGACCAAGGCGGCAATGCCACAAGTATGTGGGACTATCACGATCGGGTTAATTGGAATTTCCTCCGCCAGGTGCTACTCAGCCGGGGTTTCTCCGCTATTTGGGTGCACCGCATCATGCAATTGGTCTCGGGAGGACAAACCGCTATTTCGGTGAACGGAGAAGTAGGGCACTTCTTCCGAAACAAGCGAGGCCTCAGGCAAGGGGATCCGTTTTCCCCCCTCCTATTCAACTTTGTAGTCGATGCGATGTCCTCAATGCTGAGGAAAGCGGCGGAGGCTGGTCATATCAAAGGGTTGGTAGGACATCTCATTCCAGGGGGAGTGACCCACTTGCAGTATGCGGATGACATGCTACTGCTGTTTCGTCCGGACCTACATAGCATTGCTGCGGTCAAGGCAATTCTTCTCAGTTTTGAGCTCATGTCGGGCCTCAAAATTAACTTCCGCAAATGTGAGGTGCTCTCGATGGGGATCGAGGCCGAGGAGGGAGGGCACATTGCGGATTTGCTCAACTGCAAAGTGGGCAAATTCCCATTCACTTATCTGGGCCTCCCGATAGACACCAAACGACCCACGATAGAGGATTGGGAGCCTCTATGCGCCAAAGTGAGGACTAGGGTCTGTCCTTGGCGGGGCAAATTTTTGTCGAAAGCGGCAAGGCTAGTGCTCACAAATTCCAGCCTGTCTTCTTTGCCGATGTTTGCCATGGGGCTGTTTTTTCTTGCTGAAGGGGTCCATGCCAAGTTTGACACGCCGCGAGCCAAGTTCTTTTGTGAAGGAACTGGCCCGCACCACAAATACGACATGGTTAAATGGGCCTGGGTGTGCCGGCCCAAGGACTTGGGCGGTCTCGGGATCACCAATTCCAAATGGCTTAACATCGCGCTGATGTGCAAATGGATTTGGAAAATCACCCAGGGGGCCTCCGGGTTGTGGGTCGATCTCCTACGGGCCAAATATTTTCCTAACGGGAATTTTTTTGAAGGAAGGGCAAGGGGCTCACCATTTTGGAATGATCTTCAGTTGATCAAACCAGCTTTTGCCATGGGGGCAAAATTTGTGGTTGGGAACGACAGATCCGCGCATTTTTGGACTGACCTTTGGATAGGTACTCAACCCCTTTGGATAGAATTCTGGGAGTTGTACGATATTGCCGTTGACACCGCATTATCGGTGGCGGATGCGCTTGCCGCGACGCCACCTGAGATATTCAATTCAAACGGGAACTCAACGGACCCGAGCAGGCAAGCCTCGCGGCCTTGAGGCAATTAATCGAACCGGTGGGTCTTTCGGATCAACCTGACACGGTGAGTTGGGCGCTCACTAACTCGGGGAAATTCTCGGTGAACTCCTTATACCGCAAGTTGTGTCGAGGGCCGACACAGCCTGTGATTGCAGGATTATGGAAAGCGCGGATGCCTTTGAAGATTAAACTTTTCATGTGGCAACTGTTTCACGATAGGCTTCCTACCTCCTTGAACGTAGCCAAACGTAATGGGCCGGCCATGGGTCCGTGTGCGTTATGTGGGGAACCGGAGGATGCCAATCATGTGTTTTTCCGGTGCCCGTTAGCAAGGTTTGCGTGGAGTGATGTCCGCACCGCGGCAGGTGTCCTTTGGGACCCGCGCTCGGCTACTGAGCTTTTCAACCTCCTTGATGCGATTAAGGGCCCAGCATATCGGTTATGTGGAGTTGTGTTGGGGCACTTCTCTGGGCCTTATGGCTAACTAGGAATAAGTTTACTATAGAAGGGTGCTTCCCAAATCATCCGGCTAATATCATCTTCAAATGCAACCTTCTATTGCAGTAGTGGAGTCCGTTGGGGAGGCGCAAGGATGTTGAGCTAATCAAGACCGCCCAACAACGACTGGTGCAAGTGTATGCGATGGCTAGGGAGTCATGACTTCAGTTCTTTTGTTGCTTGACGAGCCTGCGTGCCTGTACGGGCTCTGCCCTGTAATCTCGTTTGGCGGCTTGTTTTTAGTCTCATCTGAACTTTGGTGCTCAAGCCGGCAGGGCTTTTGGTGTTGTATTAAGACTTGGTTTGTGGTACGCTGTCGTTGGGGCTTTATTAATTTAAAGCCGGACGCATCTGGCGTCTTCGTTTTAAAAAAAACATAAGTACAAAAGATTAAGCGGTTTTTCGTACATCTGTCCAAACAACCATATTTTTTCCATCTTGAAAAGAAAGGCAAATGGCCACATGTAACCTGTGGATGTGTCGATGGCCTTCATTAAATATTCACGTGGAGAAATGAGCATCTTACCAACCATGTTCGAAAAGGTTCAAAAACTTGGGCGGTAACTCTCTTGCCCTCTCCGCATGTTTCACAATGCACTTTGTAGCCTTGTAGGTGTACACGTGCTATACATATATTCCCTTCAAAAAAAATGTTGGTGCTATACTAAAATTTGGGTAGCAGTCATACACTGATTAAAATTTTGGGCCGGCCACGCTCAAGCTGGACGTTTCAGCTTTTCAGCTTCACTATATATTTTGGCCTCCTGCCCATAGCGCATGCACTTGAGTATACCACCGGGCAATATGAAAGGGGCAATGGAGGGAGAAGCGAACCCTGAGCTGAAACTCGAAGGCAACGTACCAGCCCGGTATGTCATGCCGCAGCAGGACCGCCCGTCCGCTGCCGCAGGTGTTGCGCCTATCCCCGTCATCGACCTCGGCCGCCTTTCCAGGCCTGACACCGATGGTGGTGCCGTCGAGGAGGCAGCGAAACTCCGGTGGGCGCTCGAGACCTGGGGCTTCTTCATGGTGATCTTTCTTTCACCAAAAGAAAATTAGTAATCTTTCTAGGAACAGTGCATTCTTAGGGGACTAATTTTTTGTCAAACGGTATAAGTTAGATTTTATTTGCATATCTTGTTAATTGCTCACATGCTTCCTGGTCCAGCTTTTGAAAGATTTTAACGGTGTCTTGTGGATGAGCTCATCGTGACAGTTGAACTTGGGTAACTTGAGCCATAGCTCCGGCTGACCTGATACCAGGCAAAACCAATTAAATTTTCTACCCACCTTAAACAGTGGGGACAATTGGATATTTACTAGTGTGCACATGCTGTTACTCTATACACAAGGAAAACACAATTGTTTAACATATAACAATATAATGAATAGTTGCTTTTTGGCCCTTATTTGTTATTTTGTTTTTACACATGGCATAACAAAACTACCCATGGATGATTTTTTTAAGGGCTCCTTTGATACAATGGAATTTCGTAGGATTTTTGGAGGATTTGGATCCATAGGATTTTTTTCTTGTGATGGTCGTTTGATTCGTAGGATTGAAATCCTTAGGGATTTTCCCTCCGGATTCATTTGTACTACATTTTGGAGGAAAAAAATTCATCCACTCAAACCTTTTTGTTGAATTCATTTGTTTTCCTGTGCTATCAAACACTCTTCCAAATTCTATAGGGTACAAAAGGACATGACGGTCTATTTCTACATTTTCCTATTCCCGCATTTTGAGAACCATGTGAATCAAAGACGCCCTAATTTCTTTGAAATTATAAAAACACACATTATTGGTTACACCACATGATAGGACGTATACTTGCGTTGGTCTATTGCTGTGCAACTACGTGACGGACCTAAAGTTACTATCATGGGCTCCGTTGGTTTAGTGAGCTAACTAGAATCTAAATAGTCTAAAGCAAAATATTTCTTAGGTTTGCCTCAAGGCCACCATCGGTACCATGCACGAACCAAATCTGTTTCCAGTTACCCATAAGTCATAAAATCCGAATAAATTTATACTTGTATTCATCGACATGTTACTTAACCTAGCGATGTTCCATACATAGAACAATTCACTTGTATGTCATTTGGAGAAAATACAATGAAACAATTTTGAGCCCAAGATTCAAATTTTGAGACTTCTATTTTGAACCCTATTTTTACCTCTCTTTTTTTTACTTCTGTGTGCAGGATTTAAATCGTTGTATTATTTTCTAAAACATTTCATTGCCGTAAACACTTCCAATCTACACATCTGATATTCTTCACATTTTTTTTGGAATTATGTTTTAATTATCTGAAGTAGTTTTGGCTCACTGAGAGCCATGGTGCCCCAAAGCCAAAAAACCACTATGCACCTTGTATTCTGAACCCAATTATTGATATATTCGGTTTTTCTAATCCTTTTATTTTGTACATGCAATATTTGTTATTAATTATTTCCAACTTATTTTGTCCTAGATTACTAACCATGGTATCGAGGCCTCTCTTATGGATGCGATGATGAATGCATCCAAGGAGTTCTTCGGGCAGCCTATTGAAGAGAAGCAAAAATACAACAACATAATTGATGGCAAGCGTTTTCGTCTTGAAGGGTACAGAAGTGAGCTGCTGCAATCTGAAGGCCAGACCCTCGATTGGTCTTGCCGTTTATCTCTGCAAGTAGAACCGGAAGAGGAGAGAAGTTTCCACCTTTGGCCCAAGTATCCCAAATCTTTGAGGCAAGTAATCTGGTTATCCATAGCTCACTAATAAGTAGAAGGAAATAAAACCACTATTATCTAATCATCCAGATAGCTAAATAATAAGACTGTTGAGCCAATGCATTCACACACACACACACACAAAATTTCATATAATAATTATTTTGTGCGTAGAAAATAATGTGGTAAAGATGTTTGTACCTGTAGGTATTAACAATAAGAGTGATAAAAGTGAATGTATTTTAGCCACTTACTAAAATCAAAGACTGTTAAAAGCAATAGATGGCTCAAAATTTTAGTCCCTTTGGACTTAGGCATCTGGTGGTAAAAGTGACATTTGGACCATCAATTAGGAAAATTAGCCATCAACTCATGCCAGCGCACGGGCTAGTTATTTTATAAAAAATTATACATGGCAGAAGTATAATATTATAGAATCTGATTTTAAAATATCTATTGACTATTTGTGTGAGAAAATTTTGGTTACTACTATTACAATCCTTTTTATGTCTGCATTGAGTACTTTAGGATAGTCTTTTTTAGGGAGACTAGTTTAATAGTGTTGATAAATATAGGGCGACTCTCTTTGTTGTGGGTTGAGGATTCCCTTTTTGGTACATGGTTTTTTACTTATTTTCTAACTAGAGCTGGGTATGTTTGTTAAAAGTACGTGAAAGGGTAGGACTCTCTTTTCTTACGTCTGCTTTAGTTTTCTTTTGTACGTGATTGTTTTTCTTAATTGGGCCAAAATATATGGTATAGGTACAAACTTAATGCCTTATCTGGTTTGGCATCATAAATACTAACTCAAGTTATATTCCAACTAAAAAGGTGGAACTGGACAGCTATTATATACCATGATTTATGTTTTAATCACAACCATTGATTATTAGATCTAACGTCCGAATTAATTTGAATGATGTGGACTGATGAGGAGCTTAGTATGAAGCCTCAAATTAGTATGGAGTATATATAAAGATGTGGTTCCTTCAGATAGAAAATATTGGGAAGCAGATAGTGAAAGATAAATTTGTAGTACCAATTTGATGTTTTTTTTATCTGCTCGTCTTTCATCGGCATTCGCGTGTCTTCAGATTGGATCCTTCCGATCTACACTACTCTTCATCGGCAGCGGTTACTGTTCTAGTGCGCTGGTCCTATGGGGCCTTAGCACGACGACTTCCTGAGTATCAATTTGATGTTGATGATGAATTTTTCACACTAATGGTCATGTACATAACATTGCAGTTGCAAAGATTCTAGAGACTCGAATAGACAATCAGAGGGAATATTAGCATATCCATTTCTAATTTTGAAGGGCTCAAGTTCTAAGTGGGTATTTTAACAACATTTTGGACTACCTGCTAATGGCGAGAGAACATACGAATCTACACCAGAATATACAGAACACACGAGCAATAACCATTAACCAGCATTTAGCAAAACAAATATTTGCTCAAGCATCAAAATATTTGTGATAAACGAAGTAATAGTATGTAGCATGACCAATGAACATGGGGCTTTGAACGAGGTACAGAGCAGAGACTAGCAAATTAAATTGGGCCCTACATGAGGTGGGGAGTGAGAGGATGGGAGGGGTGGCGGCCTTGATTTGGTGAGAAGGCTTAGCTTGAGAGAACTATAGGACCTTTGCATCAGTGATAGCTTAGAGATAATTTCTCAGTTAGCCAAGTGAGTGGTATTCTAGATTTCCCTATATTCTACCCACACTATTAACAAATTTGACATGAGACTACCCTAAGCAGGAAGCAATAGTTCCATGTGAAACATTTGTGAAACAACATATAGAAACTGAAAGAGTATGCTAATGTTTCTGTTGAATATTTGAACTTGACTTTTCCAGATCATTTCTACAGGGATGTGCTACTTCACTACGCGTCAAGAACCAAGATAATAAAAGATTGTATCATGCGAACCCTGGCAAATCTTCTAGAGCTCGATGAGGATTTCTTCATCAATAGGACCACAACCAGGGCCCGAGCTTTAGCTAGGCTAGGCTACTACCCTCCATGTCCGAGGCCTGACCTTGTTTTGGGCTTCAAGCCTCACTATGATGGTGGTGCCCTTTCAATCCTTTTCCTCGAAGAGAACGTCGGTGGCTTGTAAGTTCTGAGAAATGGAAAATGGTACAATGTTCTAGCCAAGCCTTATACATTGTTGATCAACATAGCAGAGTGCATTGAGGTAGGCACCTACAAATACAAGCTACTTCATCTACTCCCTCTATGTCAAACACTTCAGATTATGGGTCTTGGATTTATGTCATCTTACTTCACAATCTGAATTAATGTTCCAAGGAGTAATCAACAGTAAAATAAAAAGCGACACCCCTTATTTTGGGCTTCTTTTGCTAACATGGTTTTGATTGATTGGTTATATGGCTCAATAGTACTGATAAATGCTTTGCTTATTTTGTCCAAATTTTTTTAGAATGTGAATTATTGAGAAACGAAGGGTGTATTAATAAATATGGAAGAATTTGATTAATTGAATATCCTAGTGTGGCCTCTGAGTCGTCACAAAGTTGCATTTAATTTTTTTTCACGCAGATAATGAGTAATGGCATCTTCAAGAGCCCACCACATAGGGTCTTGACAAATGCAGAGAAGGAAAGGACCTCAGTAGCTATATTCTATGGCGTGGATGTGGAAACGGTGGTTGAACCAGCACCTGGTTTGTTGGATGAGAAGCGACTGGCAAGATTCAAGAAAATAAAGGCCGAGGATTAGTATTGTACTGTCTTTGGGCATTTCCACCAAGGAAAAAGGCTTATCGACACCCTGATAATTTAAGCAAAGCATTTTATATATGTTAGATTTTATTCAAGTTTTAATAGTGATTACCTATAAATGGAATAAAGAGACGGTTTCTCTTATGTAAGGATGGATTTTCCTATCACCGTTGTGACGTTCCGAGTAGCTCTTGGCCTATGCAACAACCATGAACCCTGTGGGGTTATCAAATGATGGCTTGGCTTAAGTCTTTCAGAACTATGTAATAAACTACGTATATTATATGCTACTTTTGATATTGTAATTTGAAAAGAGATATACTCTTCTTCTTTTCTTCCAGTTCGCCACATGGATAGCCCAGTCTTGGCATCTTCCTTTGGCCCTTATTGGTTTTAATATCTCTGCTCAAAAAAGAGAGAGAGGGAGAGTACAAAAGTTCACATGTATAATTTTCACCGGCCGGGGCGGAGCCACGACCAGGGCACCCAGGGCCCAGGCCCGGGGCGTAGGTTTTCCTCCGGCTATATTACTTAGGTAGAATTCGTATAGGCCCGGGGTTCAGCACACCTGCAGCCCGCAGAGCTGAAGGCCCAAGGCTGGCTGAACACGTGCCCACGCACGCACAACCCAGGCACGACCTAACTCCCTCCCGTGCGCGTGATCCAACGCTCCCTTGCCGCCTACGGCCTCGTGACACCCGAGTATCCTGGTCCCTCCGCCAAGTCCCGCTGTCCTGCGCAAGCGCGGGTGCGCGGCCCCGGCCAACTGCTGCTGGCTATAGACGTGCAGTCGCCGTCAATCTTGCTATTGCAGACTAGGAGTGCAGATCAATCAACCACTAGTCAATCTTGCATCTGAAAAATCAGTTGTAATTTGTAAAACAAGGTGACTTAATTGTTTCAGTACAACTGTACAAGTTAATTGAGTCCTCCATACTTTGCTTGTGTACGTCTACTACTCTATTGGCATGTGAACTGTTGAATTCAACTAAATAAATTTTAATTGAAAATTCTGCATATATGTATTGGCAGGTGTGAATTGCTGAAGTCGATATTGATTCATTTTTGTGTCAATCATATTTCATGTTTGTAGAAGTAGAAGAAGAAAATATTTTCTTTGGTCGGTCACCTGCACAGAAGGTGTCTACGCCTGGATTTCAGCTCAGGGGAATCAAGGGCCTGAAGACACTGAATCAACATCACAGCCTTCGACTTCAAGCAACCCACTGATTTGGTACTCATTTACCAATGTTAGTTATTTCACTTCATTTTATGCCTTCTCTTATGAAACTATGTTTTTCATGTTTTGAAGGTGTTGGTTCTTCTTTAACTGTTGATCAGGTTACGGGTGGCAGCAAAGAAGCACAACATTGACTAGGTACTCTTTTGTATCCCATGCCGTTTTATTTGTTGTGTTTTATCCATTTTATTGTATTGTTAAGCATTAAGTTTGATACCTAATATTATTGTGCAATTGAGCCATATTGTGTATGTTCTCGTATGGGGTGTTTTTTGAGGTAGTTGCAGCCTTATGGACGCTAAGTTTTTCCCTCATCCTAATTTTTTTTGGGCCCGGGGCTTGCACTAATCCTGGCTCCGCCACTGCCGGCCGACAAAATAACCAATATGTTGTGTAGGTGGAGCATGGCCATGTCGGCAGCTTCCCATTGGCATCAATCAATCTCTAAGTAAAAACAGAGCATATGAATCAATCTCTAAGTAATCATTCATTCATTCAAGGAGACGAGGAGAGACTTGAGACGATAAGTCCACGAGATGTCTAGCACTACTACAAATACCATGACTGGCAACAGGAATTAATCTTGGTAGATAAACAGATATGAACTAAAAACTAGCCGACCGGTTGAGCCGATGTCTAAGCGATGGTGGTTGCGGTGGCGAGGCCGGCGTTGCTGGAGCCGCGGCGGCACTGATTGAGCAAGTCAAGGTAGAACTGGCACCGGCCGATGTAGCTCCGGGAGTGGTTGAGGCACTGCACGCACCAAACAATCAATTGAAACTCTTGGCTGTCATCATACAAATAGATATACCTACTAGATACCAGAAGAAAGATGAGTACGTACGTCGGCGAAGGCCTTGTTGTGGGCGCCGCACGAGTCGAGGGACGACCTGGATGGTGCGCGGCCCGGCGAAGAACTCGACGAACCTGTGGCCCATGGCGTTGCCGGCGCCCCAGGTGATGCCTGCAATGCAAGCACGTACGTCAGAACACCAGAATCCGTTCTCTATCCATCAATCCTGATGTAGACGAATGCGGACGACTACAAAAATCAAACGAACCGTCGACGATGTTATACGCCAGGGCCGACATGACGTTGTTGTGGCCGCCGGCGAATGCCGTTACAGTAGCCGGGGCCTTGGGTGCCGGCTTGGTGGGCGGGGTCCTAACGCGAGGCGCGGACCGGAAACCCCCTCCTCCTCCTCCTCCTCCTCCTCCTCCTCCTCTGCGTCCCATGGCCGGCCGGCGATGCGAGGCGGTGCGGTTGGCCGGAGAGGTCAGATTAGATTTTAGATGGATTGACGCTCTTGGTTGGTAGCCGGTGACGGTGACGAATCTGAATCGATCCCGAGAAAACCGTTGATGGATCCATCCGTTTCTATCTTCGTTTTTGGGAAATGACAAGTACTTGACCGTAAGGTACGAGCACATGTTAAATCGAACGGTTTGTCTAATTCACATCTACGTAGATGTTTTCTAAAGATGTCACATCTACTTTTAAATCAAAGGGTTTTTTTATGGCAATTCTACTAATAAAAGGATAGCAATTCTACTACTCACTGTAAGGTACAAGCACATGCAAATTAAACGTTTTCGATGGCAATCCTATTGACACAACTAGAAGATACTCCGCGCGTTGCTGCAGGAATTCTTGACAAATTTTAGAGACTTGGTGGATTAAGAATGAAAATTAATTTAATAATGTAATTGGTGTAGTCGTGGCAATATACTCACTCCGTCACAAAATAAATGTTTCAACTTTAATACTACTTTGTACTAATAATATTTATTTTGGTACGAAGGAAGTATGAAATAATATGTTATTCAGTTTTGCTAAAGCACATCTAGATGTGTCATAAGTATCGTACATCTAAGTTTTATGCCATTGATCTTACGTCGAGATTCGTGTGGATATTTTCTTTTTCTCTTTATGTTTGATTCACTCATTTAGATGTGCAATAACTAGAGCACATCTAGATGTGCCCTAAATACATCCTATGTTATTAATATTGCACATTTAATTTATTTCCATGGGGAACTTCGCTTGAGATTAAACAGAAGCACTCAAGTGTAGAAGCAACTCTGCATCCCACGATCGCACGTCCCACGCCTGGTCTCCCCAGCCCCTCGCTTCCGATCACATCTCTCGCCTGTACGGTCTCGCCGCTCTGCCCTCTCGATCCGCCGCCGTGAAGCCTGTATGGTCGCCATCTAGCCTCCACGGTCTCCCTTCTCCTCTCTGAAGGCAGGCCCTCCTCGGTGTGATGAGTAGTCCGCGGTGCTGCCGCCCCCTGCACGAGAGTGGCCGCGGCGTCGGCCACACCAGCACTCTCGTCGGGGCCGCACTTCGTGTACCGTACCTGGCTGGCCGGGAGGAGTGTGCTGCTCGCCATGATCTTGTCCACGTCGTAAGTCGTAATAGCTGATTGCGAAGTTGGTGACCTTCGTGGCCTCCTCCTCCTCCTCCTTGACTGCGCGGAAGAAACAACTTTAGCAGTAGGCTAGGCTACCCGGTCGAGCTCTCCCAGCGGTCAAACGAGCCAAGCGCAAAAGTGACGAGAGAATGCATGCTCTGCAATGACGTACACCGCCACTGTGTACCTTGCAGGGTTCTTGCTAGGAATCTGAAGATAGCGTGTTGTACACCTGCAGGTAATTTGCTTTTATTGGATTGTGGGATGAGAGGCCAACAGTACTTGTGTAATGGTGCAGCTTAAATGTTTGAAGGAACACTTGGTTTGATGCCTCTACGCTAGCTGAATATATTTTTAATCCGTCTATTGAATAATTACATCCTACTTGGAGGTTGGGATCCAGGTAATATTTAGCTTACCTGCTAGACCACATTACTTCCAAAATATTTACCTACCATGACAGGAAAATCTATTGGATCTAGCACTGCATTGTAGACTCAACATATCTAGCTCAGACCCATCATCCTCTCATTCCGTGTTATGTATGCTTTTCTTTTGAAGTTTTCATCAACCTCGCTTTCTTTATTCAGATCAAGGTGGTTGTATATACATCCAAATTCAGATCACACAGTGCCTTACAAGGTGGGAATCAGCAGGGCAAGGGAAGAATCCTGGGAGGTAATTTTGATTATCCCATAATGGGGACCATGATAGATGTTGGCTAATTGTGTTTTGAAGAATATCAGTTTCATGTTCTCTTGGTGTTTTTGGATTTGCCTCAATGTCATCCAGATTGATTTCATATACCAAAATCTTAATCCAACTCCTTTCTGGACATAAGTTTATATGCACATGCTACATAGTTTTGATGTATATATGTCTCTTCCTCTGAGTAGTATGCTCCAGTTTTTGTTTCTTGATGTATATTGCCACTTGAATAACACTCAGTTTCTCTAAATAAATTTGTACTCTACACCTCTCTCTCTCTCTCTCTCTCTCTCTCTCTCTCTCTCTCTCTCTCTCTCTCTCTCTCTCTCTCTCTCTCTCTCTCTCTCTGCGGTGGAAAATCTATCATACATGGCAATAAGATGAAATCAGTTTTTAATTTGAGATGTCCTTTAAAAAACCCATGGAGAAACCAGGTGAATTGACAGTCAGCCTGCATCAATATAGCGAATCGACCGGAGTTGCCTTCTTGGGACGATGCATTTGCATTGAAGCAGTGTTGTTGGTCTGATCCCGGCGGTCAGCACCGCCCTCCCATCCGGTCACATTGCGTGACATCAATACAGGTCTGCAGCTCTGGGCCGGCATGAATGTGGTGCGGTAAGCTGCGCATCTGTTGGAGAGATAGAGCATGTATGTTTATTTGTATTTTTCTTACTTAGTAGGTGGATTTGCTCCAGTGATTCTGCGGCCGCCGACGAGGTGAGGTTTTTCCATCAAATGATTTTACAGTCTGTTTGGTGTGACCACTGCTACTAGGTGCAGAGTAAGGACTAGGACAAGCATCAGTCATGTGAATTGTTAATCAATCTGGTTTTGCAAGTCGTTGAGTCGTAGTAGCTATGTAGGATTCCTAATGGATACTACCATGAATCGTGTTCTGTCGTTAAGGAGAACCTTTTCTAAATGTATTCCAGACTGCTGAGCCTCTTCTATTTTTTTCCTTTTGGCATGGATAAGGATTCGCCTTGAATACTATTATGTAGAGTACATCTCTGCAGTAGTTCTTTTTTTTTACAACAGAGTACATGTCTATAGTTAGCGTGGAGCGATAACTCATCTGTCATTTGCACTTGTTGTTTCATATGCTTTTATCAATAGTAAAGCTTCTGGGATTACAATTATAGTGGTTTACTTGGAGCTATTTAGTTGGAAGAAAACATAGATTGAAGATGGATATATCAGATGCACCTGCTTGATAGGATTCTTATTTAGTTATGTGGAGGCAGTGATGCTTCCTTTGATGTGGATATGTGTATTTTTTTAATATTTGCTTACTTGCTACTTGCTTGTCTATCAGGCTACTTTGGTAGATTTTAGAGAGAAAATTGTTTTTGAACAAGACTATCAAGGAAGCATCATGGCAAAGATATATGCTGCATTACTACAGTTGAGATAATTTGATTTGATTATAATATGTCAAGCTTCAGAAACTTCACTATGTACGTTGGTTTGGTGGTTTGATATTTGTCACACTATAGTAATAAGCAACATACGACACATAAATTCTTGATTTTTTTTCTGACTCAAGATCTCTACGCCTAAATTTATTGTTTTCTGGCACTGTGCGGACATTTTTCTCTTGGTGACCAATATCCCTCAAGCTATACGAGATTTGATTAACAACATAGGGATACTTTTTTAACTCGTGATGATAAGTATGTATATCTAGAATTCAAGTTTGAGTCACATGTACTTGGTTTAGTAGTACTCTTTCCGTTCAAAATAAACGTTGGGTTTTAGTTCAAATTTAAACCGACACTTATTTTGAAACGGAGGGAGTACATTGTATAGGGAAGAAGGTATCATACTATTTTGTGGGGTGAGCGCTTTAAGCAGGAGGGGTTGTCAGGGCTTCAAGTGGGTTAGTAGATAACAGCGAGCAACTAGCAAGGTTGGATCAACATTGGAGACGAATAACAATGGTGAGCGATGTTTAAATTTATGTTCCTTGACAACGCACGGGCACTCAGCTAGTTTGTGATAAAAGGATCTCCACATATCGAAGATGGCTGTAGGTAGGGCTCTAATAAGGACAGAAGGCACAGTTGAGGAGACAATAGTTATGACACACAACGGGAACATAAAAAAAAACATTACCAACAGTAGTGAAAATAACCTTCTATTTGTATATTCCCTCAAAAAAAACCTGCTATTTGTATAAATATGTTACTTGGTACTAAATAGAACAATAAATTTTGTCACGACCAATAAGCCTACATCAAGGCAGCCAATGTGATCACATATATCAAGTGTATGGCTTGGACACAATAAATGGCGACCTTTGCATGTTTAGGCGTCAGTTACCAGTGCCATTGCATGCATGCATGCATGCATGAGCTTGGTACTGCGGTTCCCTAGTGTATATCTGATGGCTATCGTAGACTAATCTAGTAGTACACGGCTAAAATAATTAGGATGATGTGGCTCAAGGAGAAGCTAGAGAATTCTTAGTAGTGGGGGCTAGCTATTTAGATACAGTAGATGATGACAAGTTAGTTGACAATACACGGCAATTTTTTCTCTCAAAGGTGTTTATAGGGGTATGGTGTGCATATGTGTGTTCATATAACTGAGTGTATGTGCATATATATGAGCATGTACGTATATACTGTATTAAAAAAATGTTTGATTTATCATGTGCTATCAGATTCCTTGTTTTTCGTTCCGTTTCTATCTCTGTTTTTTATGGTAATATGTGTTTTATTTATATCTCTGTTCCCCCATGTCATTCTTGCTTGAGGAGACGGGTTTCTAAATCCATCCTCAACCATGAATCAATCGCCTCATTGGGGAAGAATCTAAAGCTTCTTTATTCATCGTCGTCATCGCCACCGCCGAAGCCAAGACGATGGATGACCCATAAACCTAAACTACTAAGGTCTAACCTAAAGCTACACGACTCACACTCATAGATCCGGCGAGTCCCTCACCACCGATGACCGAGGTCGTTGGTGGAGGGGAGCCGCCGGAGGAAGGCGTCGGGAGGAACTCGTTGGCGGCGACTAGGGTTTTAGTCGCCTCCCATGGGGAAAAATGACTCGCGTTCATGTTTCTATCTTTGTTTCTTGGCATTTTTTGTATGGTAATACGTGTCTCATTCATAGCATAAAGATTAAAGTACAAGTTACATAAGGACCGACATGACAAAACTAAAAAGATAGTAGAACATCTCTAAGCTTAACACCAATGTTCGTCACCTGCCTCCGGCCCCACCACAGCAGCCACCGAAGAAAAGATTTACGGATCACCTCCTCACCCCGAGCTCGATGCGGCTCCATCACTCATATGCAGCTTTGTGGACCTCCAAGGTGGCTCACCATAAGTGAAGCCATTGTCGTTGAACGAATCAAACCGGGACAACATCCCGGACGCGCCATCGAACTCTAGATCCCCACCACGACTAAGACAATATATTATTGCAAGCCATCTTTGCTGGCTCAACACAACTCATGCCATGAGTAAGAATTGTGTGTATAACATACTATGAAAGAGCCTCCCTCCCAACACATGC
The DNA here is from genome assembly GCF_018294505.1 of Triticum aestivum. Taxonomy (NCBI): domain Eukaryota; kingdom Viridiplantae; phylum Streptophyta; class Magnoliopsida; order Poales; family Poaceae; genus Triticum; species Triticum aestivum. The sequence continues at coordinate 4,262,994 of NC_057806.1, forward strand.
CCAAATTTTCTCCGACAATTTTCCCTTGGATCCTCCCATTAATGTGATCGAAAGTAGAACTTATCTAACCTACCGTTGTGGGTAGCCTCAGATATCTTTCAGAAAAGGCCTCAACAATTCCAAGCCGTTATTTCAACTCCGCTCTTGACGAGGGCGAAATATTACGACTGAAAAAAATATCGAGCTCTTCTCCCAGTTTACCATCCGACCGGAGCAGTCGGCATATATCCGGAGATTTTTGTTCAAATGTCAACACTTTATATTTTTGCACCGAGAAATATCATACCATCATGGCATCATCTAAGAAAAGGAGATGATTAACTCACCGTGATTGGGTACTCACCTGAGTACCATTTATACCTAACTGACACCATAGTTATTCAGAAGTGAAGTAAGGCCCCGAGCGCAAGTGAGAAATAAATACTGGGGCATTGGGTCTCCCTATCAGAGTCCTCCCGACGGAGTAAAGACATGTAAACGTTCTCCATCAACGTTAACCGTAAACCTGACAGAGGAGGCACACTTCATGATCACCCGGATAATACTTTCGGTGAAACCCAATTTATACAACATTGTCTCCAAATAGTGCCGCTCGACCCTATCAGTCTTCAACATGTCGAGTTTAACTGCACAAAACGTCCTTTTGCATTTCTTCTTCTTCTGAAGGGCATGTACACTCTCGTATGCCACCAAGACATTATCTGTGATTAAATGCAAAGGAGCCAAGGCACTTTTTCCTCGCTAATGACCTCATCAAGTATCCCCCTAAAATGGTTTCTTGTAGCCTTGTTGAATCGAATACAAGGCAATGGGTGATTAAAGTAATTGCCGTTTCGTTAAGTCCCAATGGCAGTACTCCACCATTCACAAACCCCACAGCAAGGCCGCCACTGAGTCATCCCAAAGAATATCCCAGTGTGTCTGATAAAAACTAGCAGTAAATCCATCCACACCAGGTGTCTTCGATCATCCATTGCTTCTGGTACCCGAGGCGTGAGAAAATTGAGAAGATCATCCATCGGCCTATGCCCTTGCGTAGTATACAAAGCCTGATCCATCGGAGGTGAAATATGTTCACTTGATAGATGCGCCCTATCTACGTGGACCAACATATATCACTTGTCCATGTATGTATGCACACTTGTTGGTCATATATTGTACATATGTGCGTGCATCACACGTGCGATGGATCAATACACGCTACCGGCCTACGCAAACCAAATAGTGCAAGATAGATATTCTCCATGCAAACTTGCGCTCTTGGCAATTGCCTCCCACTTCCACTTGCAACCGGTTTAGAACGCGACATAGCCTCGACAACAACATTTGCCCGTCGGTCATCTTCGTCTTTGGGAAACATAACAACGACAACCATCCCATTCTATTGTTAGAACCTTTATTTCGGACTTGAAGTCATGGACATACTGGACCCAAAGTAAAGGCAGCCGCTAATGTCTTGGTTGGCGAAACCACATCTCCTCATACGCTACTGCAATGATGCAGAAATCAAATTGACTCTCATCCATTGGTTCATCGATCGACCCATGGCAAAACCAAAGAGCATGAACAAATTTGTTCTTCGATCCATTGAGCTAATGGAGACAAGATACAAATGTTTTACGAAGACAGACATATCCGTCTCATTCTCTCTCTGACTCTTGACTATCTATCTATCTCATTTGTTGTTGACTCTACTCTTCAAGGACGGCTGACTGGCTGGCTGATAAGTCGACGAGCTAGATCTCGAGATCTTAGGGTTTAGGCGATGGTGGAGGCCTCTCCTGCTCCTGCGCCTCCTCCGCGGCGGCACTGGTAGAGGAGGTCGAAGTAGTTCTGGCACCGGCTGATGTCGCTCGCGTTCGTGTAGATGCACTGCACATCAATCCACGTACAATTAGATTTAGATCGATCATGGCAAAAACTGGTCCAATTCCTTGCAAAAAATGAACGCACGTACATTGGTGAAGTCCTGGTTGTGGATGCCGCACGCGTCGGCGTCGGCGTCGGCGTGGGCGGGAGAGGCGGGCGCCGGCTCCTCTCTGCGCCCGCCCAATAAGGAGCGCGCCATGCTCATCCCGACGGCAAATCCGAACCCTGGCCGACAAATCAAATGATCAAATCATCACCTCCATCGCATCGATCGTCACCCGGACTGAGAATTTCGGTTCACCGACGTACCGTCGTTAACGGATCCGAGGAAGGAGCTCTGGGCCGGGGCCAGCGCGGACGGTTTCTTATCCGGCGCCGGCGCGGACGAGTTCTTGGCCGGCGCCGAAGCGGACGCTGGCTTGGCCGCCGGCTTGGGTGCCGGGGCTGCGGGACGTGGCGCACTGCGGGAACCGCCGCCTCCTCCTGCACGCATGCGAATTTCATTGCATTGATCAAGCGGCCGAGAGTAAAAATTTAGTCACGATCTTGGCCGGTATTCTCCAACATATATGCATGCATCATCGTAGCGTAGGTCGTAACAAAGTTCGTATAGCAAGTAAAGCAAAACTGCATCAGATGGTTCGGTCTGTAGGATGGATGCTGAGAAGAGGAGATCGGCCGGAGACGTACCAGAGCGGCGCCCCATGGTCGATCGATCGGCCGGCCGGACGGATCAGCAGGAGACAAAGTTTGCTTGTGTGTTTCAGCCTTTTCAGATGATGATGGTAATCAAGCGCGGACGAGAGCACAGCCCTTTTATACGCAGGCAGGCAGGCTGGCTGGCGGCGATCTCTCCGCTAATCAAGGGGGTGACATTATCGTCCATTTTGTCTTTCTTCTCCCGCAAGGTGATGGATTAATCCGTCGGGTCCAGTCGATATCGATCCTCGCTAACTTAATAATAACAATGGTAGTGCATGGTGCCGCGCATGCAAAACCGCGCGCTTCATGAGTCGTGACGGTCCCAGACTCCATTTTCTTTTCTTTTTCTTTTTTAAGGACAGACCATCATGACTAGTTTTATTACGAATTAAACATAATTATATCAACCGAAAAGGTGTTTCAACAATTTGCACTAAAAATGACTCAAATCAAGATTGAGCTTCACTGGCAAAGCTGATTTGAAATAGTTGTTTGTTTCAGATTCCAGATTCAGTTTCACTAGCAAAGTTGGCTTCACTGGTAAAGCTTATTCAAAGTTACTGTTTGCTTCATATTCTAGATTCAGCTTCACCGGCATAGCTGAATCTGGTTCCTGAAGCTCAAACAAACAGGGCCTAAAGGTGCTCGACTTATATTACAAAATTATCTCATTTTACAAAAGATAGCAAAATATAAGCCACTCGATATATTACACTTGGCTTTTTACCTATTTTTATAAAAACTACTCCCTCCTTTCCGGTTTATTAGGCTCATCTCATTTTCTTGGTTTTTCCATTTTATAAGTCTTGTTTTCACTTATTTTCACCACATGTTCATATTCCGAGGTGCATAAATTGGTGCATGCAAGGATTAAAAAAAACCAATCAATGCATGTAACAATCCTACTACTCATTTTGTGGTCATCCATGCATACACCGTAGTTAATGCAGATTAAAGTTTGAGTACTTTTGTAAACTACGACATACATTCCTCCACTCACCATCTACCTTGGTTGATGAGACTTTAGATTTAAGCCCTATAAACCGAAAAGGAGGGAGTTTATCTTAGTGCAAAAATAACTTGAGGTTTTTCATTGCGGTTATACTTATTGCATTCTATTTCTTTCTCCTCTCTTTCTCACTCAATCTCTCCTGGCTAGATTTCGTCGCCTTTCGATGCCCTCAATTTATTTCACATTCGCTTTCTAATTACCGCCACTTTGCCACTTTAAAGTTGTGGTATTGCCTTGTAATCTTCACACCCTGTAGTGTACCCATATTAGGACCACATGCAAAAAAGATAAGTTGTTCCGACCATAATTCAAGCGATTTGATGAGTCTTCTGTTCGATAAGCCCATAATCGTCTACCCCCTAGCTTTTCTTGAAAAGGAGTGGTTCCATCTGGACTATCCTTTTTGTGTGTGTTATAATTGGTCATAGAACCCTGAGCAACAAAAAAGAGGACAAATACTTATAAGAATTCGGCTAGGGGCATATGATTTAGCTATCGAGAGGGAATCTTGTGAACTTTTAGTATGAATCCCGCACTTCGAGGCGATCAAAGGGAATCTTTTAAAGACTTGGGCTCAATATTTCTCTTCCATGTCCCTATGGCCTACCCTAATGGAAACAAAGAGAAAGGCCCCATTGTCTAAACCCTTTTGAAGCTAGTCAAAGGGATGGACGTCGTGTGGCCCACGGATCAGGGCTTTGGCCCGGAAACGCGCGAGGGAGTGTCGGAAATCCATCCCCACTTGCATGTATCCCTAATATATGTATACAAGGGTGGTGTGATGTGAAAAGATCTAATACACAACTTTGATGTGGCACTTCCTTCACAAACAAGCAGGACTATCCAGCACAAAGGTTTTGGACTTAGAGTGCTAATCCCCCACTTCAAGGTGAAGAGAGGGAATCATGTGAAGACATGGGCTCAATCTTGGTTTGACATGTCCCTATGACCTGCCAAGTGCAGGTATGTTCTGCTTCATTGATCTTCATTCTTCCACGTACATGAAAGCCCATTTATGCATTGCAACGATGATGACATTCTTTACTATAGGCCGCCTGGAAGAAGTCAGATGGCGGGAGGAGGCGCGGGCTAGTCTGCTACAAATGAAGGGCGCCTTGGCTCAACAGCAGGATTTCTTTGTTATGCAAGCCAAATAGCAACATGAGCAAAATTCGAGCAATGGAAAGCGGTAAAACCTAGCGCGTGCAGATGTCGTCGTCGAGGATTTGATGGCCGGTGACCTCGGGGTAGCACCGGTCGCCGGAGAGTAGAGGGGTGGTGGCCTCAGGAACCAGCGATCGCCGGAGAGGAGAAGGGTAGTAGGATCGGGAACCAGCAGTTGCCGGAGTGGAAATGGCCTGGTGTATGAGTATGCAGGAGAGAGTAGAGAAAAGGATAAAGTGTGCGTTCGCACCAACAGAACCCACAGCGATTGAGAAGACAGCGGTGACGTGGCTGCTGCTTTGAGCCTTAAGACGCGTACTTTAGATGGAACGGTAGCTGATGCAATCGATGGAATTAAGTGTCTTAATATCTGACGACCGCCCGTTAATATTTCCCAAAATCAATTTTTTTTCTCGGTGGTCCATTGGTCTACCACGTAGGGCACAACCAAAGAGTTATAAAATGGTCTGTTACAAAGATAAGGCATATCTTGTTCACTCTATTATTCAAGGACGAACGGCTGACTGGCTGACAAGTCAATGAGCAATACGAGGAAACTGAAGACCCGGAAGGAAACAAGCTAGTAGGGTCATCTGGCTATCAATCTGGCTGAGACGTAGGGCTCTGTAATAATCGATCTTAGGGTTAACCCTCAGGCGATGGTGGACGCTCCTCCTGCTCCTCCTCCTCCTCCTCCTCGGCGGCACTGGCAGAGCAGGTCGAAGTAGTTCTGGCACCTGCTGATGTCGCTCTCGTTGCCGTAGAACATTGTCCCACTCTTTTCCCTTTTCCCAATATACTATATTTTTACTTAATATTCACTTCTTACCATATATTGAAAAATTGATTGTTTAGTCTTTTCACTATACTTTTTGTTTTTTCCTTCATGGTTAGTACTAGAGGAGTGACCGAGGCGATTCGAACCGGTTTTCTCTGAGTTTTTTCTTCCTTTTTATGTTTTTTTTGTTTCTTTTCTTTTTTCTTCTCTGAACTTTTTATTTTTTGCATTTGTTTCTTTGTTTTTTTTATTTTATTTTTCCTTTGGTTTCTTGTGTTTCTTTTATTTATTTTTCTCCCATTTTTTTCATGCTTTTTTCAAAAAAAATCTTTGTTTCTATTTTTTTATTTTATTTTTTATTTTTTTATTTTTCCCAATAAACGTTTAACATTGCTACAATACTCATTTAATTTTTTTTAATATCCGGTCAACACTTTTTATATACACATTTTAAACATTTTTCAAATGCTTGATGAACTTTCTTTTTCAAATACAAGATTAATTTTTTTAATACATGGTCAACTTTTCTCCTATACACACTTTCAAAGTCCTTCAAATGTTTGATTAAAACTTTTTAAATACAAGATTACCATTTTGTAATATATGGTCAATTTTTTTCTGTGCACATTTAACATTTTCAAATGCTTAATTAACATGTTTTAATACAATATTAAAAATATCGAATAGATGGTCAACATTTTTTCTAAACACGTTTAACATTTTAAAAATGCTTGATTAACATTTTTCAAATACTTGTTAAACATTCTATTAATGCTTGGCTAACATTTTTATATACATGATCATTTTTTTCCATCATTCTTTGATTACATGGTCAAGATTTTTTTAGGAACCTAATAAGTGCCACACGTGTGGCACGGACACATGGCAACTCAAAATATTTTTGAAGGCAAGTTTAGTGATGCGAGGATGGCAACTTTAGTAGTCAAGCATGGCAACTTCTTTTCGGAGGGCAAGTTTTAGTTTTTTTTTCTTTTTTTGGTTTGTTTTCTCTTTTCGGATTGCAACTTTAGTTGTAAAAAATGTCAGGGCCGGAGTGCTTCGTCCCACACGTGTGACACTTATCATTTGGATTTTTCTATACATATTTAACATTTTCGAAAGACAAGTTTAACATTTTTTTGAGACCTGTAGATGTGTATTATGTGATGATAAGCCTAATGAATACCTACTTCACCTATTTTTCAGTTGTGATTTCAGCCAGAATTTTTGGCTGGCCATTAGTTTTCGATGGAACACAAACTATGACCTCACAGAGATGCTCATGGATGGAAAAAGGCAGAATAATGTCAGCTGCTTCAAAGAATGCCTAATTGCAGGTTTGTGGAGCCTATGGAAACATAGAAATAGCATCATATTTGATCACAAAGCAAAGAGCATGGCATTATGTACATCAAGTTTCAAGGAACACTTTGATATGATCTTCAAAAAGGCAAAACCTAGCTTGAAACAAGAAATGCAGTCTTGGCTAGATTACTTGTAGATTTGGTCTTACTTTGAACACATCCTTGTAAAGCCTCATGTAATTGCCTCATCATATTAATGAAAATAGAGTTACAGTGGGGACCTTCCCCACCGTGTTTGCTCAAAAAAAAGTTTAACATTTTCTAATACATGGTCAACATTTTTATATACACATTTAAGTTTTCTTTTTCAAATACAAGTTTAATATCTTTTGAATACATGGTCAAAAAATGTATATACATGTTTAACATTTTTTGAACACTTGTTGAACATTTTTTTAAATACATAGATTAACCTTTTTCAAGTTCATGATCAACATTTTTTCTATACACATTTCATGTTGTATATTTTTGTATACATAATGAACATTTATTTATATGCATTTAACATTTAACATTTTTTAAATGCTTGATTAAAATTTATTGAAATATTTTATGTAAAGTATTTATTGTAATATAGAATATTTGGGAATAAAAATAAAGTAAAAAACATAAAAACATAAAAAAAACGAGAATATGTCTTGTGGCCTGTGATCGGCGGTGCGATGGGCCAGCCCAATAGAGAGTCACCTTCTGTGAGACTTCCTCTTGTCTTGCTGAATGCGAGATGTAGGGGCACCCACGACTTAACTGTCACCGCTCCTTAACTGCCCAAGCTAATTTTTAGACAAATCAACAATCTAAAAAAAATGACAACCAACAATCAGCCCAGTGGCCCAATGAAACTAGAAGCAACTATGGGTGTGGCCTGCACAACAAAAACAGGCTACAACAACAAAAATGATATGAGGTGAATGAGACCAAATTATATCTTAGCTGAATGAGTTCTTGGCACTCCTTTTATTTAATCCTTTGTCTTTCTTCTCCCTCAAAAATATATTACTAGTACGACCTAGCAACTTTATACTAAATCAACCATAACTAATATGAAATGGGAGGAGTATATATAATACATAAAAGTACAAGATTGAAAAGAGTGCTCACACACCGATGTCCGATGGTGAGAAAAAAGGTGAAGGGGGAAAAGATGATTGCCTGGGAAGAAGGAAGAGGGAGTGAGAAACAATTTTCTTGTATAGGACTTGAAGCCATGAGTTGGTATGGTTGACACTTTTTTTTTACTTGAAAAGTTATTTAATCTCATTATTTTTTGTTCTTCCGTGGCAACAAAACAAAGAAATGGGTTAGAACATCTAGAATCTAAAACAAAGACAACTACTTATCAACTTAAGCATCCATTGGTTCCAGTGGAGTAAAAAAGTAAAAAAAATATTTTTATATTATGGGACAGAGGGAGTAGCATACAAAAATGGTTGAAATAGCAACCGGTATTCACTAGTAAAGATGTAATTCCAAAGAGAAAAGGAAGCATACGAGTAGCCAAGATACCAACTAACAAAAGGCACATACCGCACGGCAGACAAGATATTTCGAAGCAAATTACTAACTGTTAACCCTTCTAATAATGAAACTAGATTCACATGATTTAGAGGTCTGGAACAAAGATAACAACACATCACCGAGCGCCAAACCAGCACGCCGGCCGACAAAGCACAAACAGCTTCACTTCTAGTACCATTGTTACAAGCAGAACAATGAACCAAAACATATCCATCAACTGCTAAATCACAGCTGAAACTAAAGACAGTACGCTATCCATTTTCCAGGCCTTCGCGTGACAGGACAAGAGCCAGGATTTGAATGGAATGCTTCAGACACCACCTTCGACAACTTGATCGTAGTTCTATGCAGCAAGCTTCATGAAACGTCCTTCTATACAGCCCTCCAATGTTGCTTATGCACTCATGTTGGGCGGATGATTTAAAATAACTCGTCCATAGGAATTTTACGATGCTCGTTCCTCTTGTAAAGCTCCACCTGCATATGTGCTCGTCCATAGGAATTTTACGATGCTCGTTCCTCTTGTAAAGCTCCACCTGCATATGTGGAACAATCAGAGGAAACCCGACATAAGCATACTTTTAAATCGCGGGCGAAGGAGTTTAGCTGAAGGAAATTGGCAGCGAAATTATAGGAAGGAAGGTCACGATCTCCGGCGAAATTGGCGCGATCACCCATGACTTTGGGAAGGAAGCAAATCGCGGGGAAGATTCTGAACCCCGATAGCGCCGCTATAGCGGTAATTTCGCCCGCGATTTAAAAGTATGTATATAAGTGACAAGGCCAGACCCTTGAGCGTTATAAGCAGGTTAGCCGTGACAAGCTCAGACCCTTGAGCATTAGCCGCCCGGTTAGGCTCAATCCACTTCTTCAACGGATCCATCCTGTGGGTGGTCCTATTTCTCAAATATTCAAAAAATGAATAGCTTTGTAAAATATTGTGGGAAGCGTTAAACCCTTTTCTCGAGCCGCACTTGTATTTATATGGATGTTGTCGTGGCTTACAAGATGATCGATCAAGAGTTTGATCGAGAGGTACAGAGAGAGAAGGTCGGTAGAGGAGGAGTCAAACAGAAGAAATGATAGGACCTTGACGAATTCATATACAAAAGAGTTCATTGACTCATCGGATTTAGACGACAAGGATGTCGAAATGATAATAATAATGAGCATTCAGGAGGAATGGGAGAAGCAACAAGAGCATGTTGTGTTGTCGACAATTTCCGGAATTAAAGTTAGCAGAGATGCCCCATCTATTTCAAATCTCCTATTCGCGGATGATTCATTAATCCTGATGCAAGCTAATTCCATGAACGTGGAGGCGCTGAAAGCAGTTTTGGATGCTTATTGTGTTGCATCAGGGCAAATGGTGAGTGTTGAAAAATCTAGTATATATTTTAGTTCCAACACGAAAGTGGAAGATAAGGCACATATATGTACTATTCTGAACATTATGACTGAAGCTCTCAATGACAAATATTTGGGTCTGCCTTCAAATGTGGGTATGGACAAAAATGATTGTTTCCAACTCTTAATAGATCGAATTGTTATGAAAATCAGTGGTTGGAAGGAAAAGTTGCTATCAGCAGGAGGAAAAGAAATCCTTCTCAAATCGGTTGTACAAGCTATCCCAACTTATGCAATGTCCGTCTTTAAAATTCCTAAAAAGATTTGTAAAGGAATCATTGACGCGATGTCGCATTTTTGGTGGGGTGACGAAGACAATCAGAAGAGAATGCATTGGATGGCATGGTGGAAGATGTGTTTACCTAAAGACCAAGGAGGAATGGGTTTTCGAGACATACATTGTTTCAATCTGGCCTTGTTAGCCAAACAAGCGTGGCGCCTGCTTGATAACCCTGATTCCCTATGTGCCACCATTTTGAGAGCTAAATATTTTCCAGATGGAGATTTAATGAATGCGGGTCTGAAAAAAGGATCCTCTTTCACTTGGCAAAGCATTATGGCCGGAGTGGATTCTCTCAAAAAAGGTTATATTTGAAGAGTTGGTAATGGACAGAATATTGATATCTGGAGAGATGCATGGATCCCGAATGGGGCAAATAGGAAAATTATCACTCCTAGAAAAGGGCAGATTCTAACAAAAGTTGTTGATCTTATAGATCCAATCAACAATTGCTGGGATGAAGATTTGGTAAGACAAACATTGTGGCCAATTGATGTCCAGAGGGTGCTTATGATCCCTCTCCCCACGTATGACATGTCGGATTTCATAGCTTGGAGTTTTACAAAGAATGGACTGTTCACGGTTCGTTCTTCTTATCTGGAGGAATGGAAAACGCAACATGGGAGGAAATTGCAACACTCAGATGGCATGGGAGGAATAAATGTCAATACTATTTGGAGCAAGATTTGGAAATTATATTGTCCACCAAAAGTGAAGATTTTTATTTGGCGTACCTTACATGGAACCCTCCCGTGTCGTGTTACACTTGCTAATAGACATATGAAAGTTTCGCCCACCTGCCCATCATGTTCGAACGGGCATGAAGATACTAAACACTTATTATTTTTATGTCAAAAGGCAAAAGAGGCGTGGGAGAAACTGGGACTACACGAAGCCATTAAAAAAGCATGTGCGGTCGATCGTGCAGGAGAGGCAGTACTTGAATTTCTACTTTTTATGCCAGAACATGAGCTATCTACAGTGGGCATACAGAATGTTCGCGAACTGACCGCTGTAACAGCCTGGTATTTATGATGGGAAAGACGTTCGCTAGTCCATCAGGAGAAGACCCAAGATACATACCAAATTTCGATGGGAGCCCGTGCTATAACGACGAACTATGTTATTGCCCAATCCTCCAAGGCAACAAATAAAATAGAGGGATGGATGAGACCCCCTCTAGGTTTTGTGAAATTAAATGTCGATGCTTCTTTCAATCAAGACATGCTTAGAGGCACAGCGGGAGCTGAGATGATAAAGGAAGATTTATTGTTGGAGGGAATTGGAAAATGGATTGGTGTGCAGATGTTTTAACAGCAGAAGCAAGATGTACTTAGTGGCATTCTCCATCTTGAACATGGCGTCAACATTCATACATTCAGATCTCACGCCCCATGAAGCAAGCTGCACTAGTTTGTCTCCAAAGCGATGGCGATTTCGAGTAGGAGGGGCTCGCTCGGCTTTCCAAGCGTGGCCACTCATTTAATCTTAGAGCATTGTGCAGCAGCCAGGATTCCTGCTCGCCCAAGAAAAGCTGGAATATTTGGAGCCACTCCATCGGCAACAGATTCTCTAACAATAATAAACTAATGCACGCACGCACGGCCTCTCATAAACTAATCATAAAGGCTAATGCCACTGCATGATACTAGTACTACTCCTAAACCACCATTAAGCTGTTGACAAAGGTGAGACCACCAACTAGCAGCTGCAGTCAAAATGAAGAAAGTGGCAATGCAGTCAAAATGCAGCTAAAATGAAAAGGAAAAATGGAAAAGGGGGTAAAAGAAAAAGGGGGGAAACGCAGCAAATGAAGAAGCAACCGCATCGTAAAAAAGGGATGAAAGAAAATGTTCAAAGATCCCGAACCCTATGTACAAAAAGCACAGTCGGTTGCTGCATTGGTTCTGACCCAAGAACCACACACTAGTCTAGAGATGCCAACTTGAGTCCATCCTACACACACGGTGGTCGGCCATGCGCATCACTACCACAACAGGCACTGTTATGCTAGCGCTAGCTAACCCACTCGCCGGCCCAGAGAGCTCACAGCTCCAGGTGCTGCTCGTAGTAGAGCTCGCTGAGGCAGGGCGACAGGATCTCCTCCTCCAGCATCTTGAGCACCGCCCCCATCGACGGCCGCTGCCCCGGGTCGGCGTCCGTGCACATGGCCGCGATGTCCAGGATCCCCTCCACCGCCTCCACCTCCGCGTCGCCCGACCGCTCGTCCAGGATCTCCTCCAGACGGTGCTCACCGCTCAGCGTGTTCAGCTGCATGCATTGCCACAGTAAACCAAAAGTTCAGACATCACACAGTGGATTATTCATCAGAGTGTCTTGTTTTGGGATCCAGGCCATGGATGGAGGCTTCTTTGGAGTTGGTTACAGCTTTGGAACAAGACTGCTTTACTTACCCAGCCGACGATGTTGAGACCCTTGCTGAGGAAGCAAGAATCCGTAGGCCGCTTTCCGGTCACCAGTTCCAGCAAAAGCACCCCAAAGCTATACACGTCTGATTTCTCGGTCGAGTGCCCGTTTTGCAGGTACTCTGGCAGCAAAGTTAAAATGACCTCTCTTATCAGATTAGATGAAAAGATAAGCTACTTATTTATTGTCCAGAACTTGCCAAATTTCTTAACAATAAGCTACACAACAATTCCATGGTGTCGAAGGAATTTACAGGAATTAACAAGACATCTTTCCCTCAAAGTAATGCACAAATATTAGTTAACAAATGTGTTACAATGTGAACTAGCATAGAGAGAACGAGTACCTGGTGCAAGGTACCCGAAGGTACCCGCCACGACGGTGGTTACGTGGGTCTCGTTGTCTACCAGCAGCCTCGCGAGGCCGAAATCAGACACGCGTGGCTCCAAGCATCTGTCCAGAAGGACGTTGCTGGCTTTGATGTCCCGGTGGACGATCCCCGGCGAGCAATCATGGTGCAAATACGCCAGCCCTCTAGCGGAGCCCAGGGCAATCTTCATACGTGCATTCCAGTTCAATGGCTGATCCTCCTGCGCATCTCCTGCCATTGGTAATGGTAACACAGCAGAGTAAGCACCAGTCAACATAAGATGGCATTGCAACCATAATGATGAAATGTTAGTTAGTATGTTTGAGAGATATATAGATATAGTGGGCCTTACCATGGAGGTAGCTATCCAAGCTGCCAAGCTCCATGAAATCATATATGAGTAGCTTAGCTGTGGAGAGCCGGCAGTATCCTCGCAGATTGACAAGGTTGATATGCCTAATGCTGCCCAGGATCTCGAGCTCCTTCTCGAAAGTCTTGTCTCGCCTCTCTCGGTTGAGGTCAATCCTCTTGACAGCGAATGCCGTGCCGTCGTCCATCACCATCTTGTACACCGTACCAAACCCGCCACAACCAACCACATCCTCTTCATCAAGCAGCTCCAGCCTTCTAATGATCTCGCCCGACGAATACGGAAGATTCCACTGGTATGTCACAAGCTTTGCACCTAAGTCGTCAAGGCATCACGCAGTTAGTTAGTGAGACTTGACAAATTTAATCAAGTGACATAGTTGGTGTCGGTTTTTCATTACCATCTGGGAGAGTTTGCTTGTCCATTTTCTCATAGTTGACACCAGTCTTCTTCCTGGACAGCAAGCATACCCAGAGGAAGCCTAGCACCGCGACCAGCGCGACGGCCATGGTTGACATTGAACCGATCACAACGCCATTCAGAAAGTGCGAGGTTTTATTATTGTTGGTGATTGGAGAAACACCTGTTTTGTGACCAAAAGAAATGAACACATCAGTCAGTGGCACAGATCCTAGCAAAATTCAAAAATTAGTCCCCACATTGCCAAGGCAGCATTAGAATTTAAAAGACTTGCCAGAGGAGGAGAGGGGGTCAGAGTGCGGCAGCACCGCAGGGAACCCGAGGGTTCCACGGCAACCTTTCTGGATGGGCAGCCCACAAAGCTCCAGATTTCCGACATACCTGCAGCATTTGAAACACACCAGAGCATTAAAAACAGGCTGATCCAGTACTGTATGGTTGTGGTACAAACTACGTAAAAGATACCACTCATTCATATTTGCAACATGTACCGACATCATCAAAAAGAAAGGCACACAAACTGGATGGAGATGAGGCCAGTGCTAAGCTTACGAGCTGCTCTTGAAGGTTCCGAGGACGCCGACATTCGGGATCTCTCCCGAGAAGAAGTTGGTGGAGAGGTTCCTACATTGTGAAATCAAGTTCAGCATCAGCATTCTTGTCAATTCAAGTTGTAAACACTGCCATGGAGATTCACACCAGCATCAACTTACAGGAACCGCAGATGAGTTAGGCTTCCGATCGTCGCCGGTATCGCGCCCCGCAGCAGATTGCTGGACAGGTCCCTGCATTTTATTTGACACACGTAATCAGACTGACAACACATTAGAGCATCCAAATGTGTAACAAAGGGGACCATGGTGGTGCCAAGAACCTACAGGATGGTGAGGTGAGTGAGGTCGCCGATCCCCGGAGGGATGCCCCCTTGCAGGTAGTTGGCTCTCAGGTAACTGAAGAACATGCAGGCAGACAATCAGAGCACCAACATTTTTTTTATTTCAGCAAACTGATAATCTAGCAGACAAAATAAAACAAATCCAATCCAATGAACTACTACTAGTAGTATAAAGAAAATGTAGATGGTATCCTGGTGGCATACGTACATGGCTCTGAGCTCGGTGCAGTTCCTGATCTCGGCGGGGATGGGGCCGTGCAGGCTGTTCTGGTGCAGAGCTCTGAAGAAAGAGGAAACAGGGGGTGTGAGGCCAATAAAACAGGTGGTTTCAGAGCTCTGAAAAATTGAACAGAGTGGATTTCGTTTGTGGGGGAAGCTATGAAACCAATCAAATCTTACAGTCTCTGCAGCTTGGTGAGCCTGCCGATGCTGGGGGAGATGATGCCTCCGAACTGCATGTAGGGCAGATTTCTGCCACACAAACACACACCCAAAAAACAAAGGGAGAGGTTATTCATTCATTCACGGGTGGGGCTAGAAAGCAAGGAAGGAATCCAAGAAGGAACACACACACATATGCATGGGGAACCGTGCCAGCGAGCACCCACGCAACAATCCAATCCAGAGAAACCAAAAATGCCACTACTCGGTCTAATGAATCTGATCTAAAATGGAGAAGGAGGAAGCGGGGAAGAAGAAGGAGGAGGAGGCAGGAGCGTACATGGACTGGACCCTGAGGTCCGGGAAGGAGCAGGAGACGCCCTCCCAGCCGCAGGGGTTAGGGTCGGCGGCCCGCCAGCTCCCCAGCCGCTGCCCCGCCGTGGCGTTGAAGGCCACCTTGAGCTCCAGCAGCGCCTCCCCTGCGACCGACCACCACGTCACGTCAGCGAAGATTTATTCAGCACAGTAGATGGATTGGAAATGGAACGCGGCGGATGCGGTACCGTCCGGAGTGAGCGCCATGGACGCGGTGCAGCAGAGGAGGAGGAAGAGGAGGAGGGCCGCGGCGCCCCCATTGCCGCCGCTCAGCTTCTTGGTCCCGCTCCCGGGGTTGGCGGCCATGGTGGGTGGCTGGGGTTTGGGGTGGCTGAGTGAGTGAGTGAGCTTGGGGAGTGAGAGTGAGGTGTGGGAGAAGCTAGCCAAGGCAAGGCTTTAATTATTGGATTGCTGCGCATGTGTGGGAGGGCTGACGGCGGGGCACTGTAGAGCGCCTGACCCGTGGGGCCATGCTTGTCCGTGGTCCCGCTGCCCAGTCAGATACGCAGGGGCTCGTGGTCCACGCGGCGGGGTCGTGGCCGCTTTCGAAAAAGTGGGAGCTTTCAAGATTAGACCGCACGATCCCAAACGGACATCTGTTTTATTCGGATTCTGTCCGTTTGGATAGAGCCATGAAATTATGTCCGAGTCATTTTTAGGATGCGGTGACCGTGCGTCCAACACGCGGACACATCTCAGTCGTATCCCGTTGATGTATATTTTTTTCAAGCACATATCTTTTTTTTCATCATTGATTTTTGATACATGAAAATATATCACCAAATGTTGACTAGAAAAGCAAGATAAGAAAAAACAAGAACCACAAGAATATAATTTAGAAGATAACCAGCCTCCATAATTGTTCTCGTAAGTTGGATCGGTGCCTTCTCGATGCATTCATTGTTGATCTGCGGAGGCTCGATCTTGCGTGCTTCTTTCTTCTTCGAGTCTAAAGAAGTATACGTTGCTTCCTCGCATCTAGTCTTATGTCTAGCCCCTATTCTAGCAACATGTGCACTAGTCTCATCTCTAGCCTCTATGCTAGATAAAAATGCGCGAACATCTACTAAATTGCGCTCTATCAATATATCGATGTACTCTTTTTTCCAATACCCAAACTTGCATCCATTCTACACAATAAAATTTTAAGTTGGCACAACTAGTCAAATTCGAGAGCACAACCGAAGCTAAAGTAGCACATACCTCATCGGTTGAGCACTTGATGAACACTCATCCGGAATGTTTCGGCATTGTAGACACGCGACGCAAGACCTTCTTTGGGCAGTCGTCGCACTTAATGAGTGGCAACGGCGTGCCGGCGAGCTTTTGGGTCAGCACCGAGTCCGGCCGACCGCCGTTCATGTATCTACTGGCGGACCGTCGACGGTGTAGATCCGAGCGGCTAGAGGCGGAGTCAGTACCTGCATGTGGCCTTGCCGGGGCCTTCTGGCCCGGTGCACGGCCAGTCCATGGCACGGCGCGACCTTCCACAGTTGAACGAGCTCAAACCCGACTGGATCCGCTCCAAATCCGGCCACAGGGTGTGCAAATCAGGTGACCGTGGTTGGGTAGCTCGGGGGTGTCGAGGAAAAGGGGGGTGCGCGAGCGCGCGTCCTAGCTGCACACTACAATGGCAGCGGCGGCGGCGCCGAGGGGCAAGATTGGAGGGGGTGCGGCTGGAGGGGGAGTGGCGGATAGAAAAATGGATCCCTGTGCCATCGACGGGCGAGCCAAGGGAGGACACACGCACATGGCCGCCCATCCGCGCTGTCCGTTTCACCTTAAAAGCGACCCAAACTTGAACTGGGGATGGGTCAAAAGCGGACAAAAACGGATAAAAATCCGTTTACGTCCGCGCGCTGGGCTGTTTGGTATGTTCATTTTATCCTAAACGAACGCATCCGAACAAGATGGGGTCACGCGCTGGAGTTGGCTTTAGACAAAAAAAAGCAGTGAGAAGTGGCTTCAGCTCAGCTCAACTGGAGGAACTAGTGCCATCCATCAACTGTTTGGTATCTTTTCTCTCTTTTTTTTTCCTTGTCCCTTCATTGGTCAATGGGCGGATAAGTAGACTTGGACATTTCAAGATGCCCACTCGGTGACTAGCGTTGAAGATGCCCTAACCAGAGATGAGACGATGAACTCCAAAGGTGGCAATTTGTGCTTTCCTTAGTAGTATGACGCAGCAGTTCAGTAGAGCACTGAGGGGAGTGTGGAAGGGCGGGGAGCAAGATCCAAATCCAAAAAACCTCAACAACGGAAACGGATTGACTCAGCTAGCCGTTGATGATGGGATGGGAAAGGATGAAACCGAGGCCAAAGTATTCACCCACTCACTCACGTTTGAAAAATATAAAATGACAGACAAACAAAGGAGCGCCCACTGCCCGGTTCCATCCAGCATTACGCACAAGAATTAAACCAAACAATGATAAGTGTAATCAATATATCATCTCATATGCTCTTTCAACACTAGTGACTCGGCTTTCAAGTGGGATTTTATCTATAGACCCAAGGGCCAGGGCAGGGTAAGGATTAGGAGCTCAGAGGTCAAGAACAGATGCTTGCTCGGCAAATGGTTGTACACACTTTTCTGTTGAGACCGAAAGAATGTGGGGTGCAAATTTTGCGAAATAAGTATCTGCGTTCAAAGGCTCTGGCCGGGTTACGGTCAGACCCAATGACTCTCCTTTCTGGGAAGCGCTGATGAGAGCGAGAGCTGCTTCTTCCATAAAACTGAATTTATATTTGAGAACGGTACCAAGACTACATTCTGGAAAGATACTCCCTCAGTTCCAAAAATCTTGTCTTACATTCGTCTAGATATAGGTGTATCTAATACTAAACGTGACTTGATACATTCGTATTTAGACAAATTTAAGACAAGAATTTTGGGACGGGGGAGTACTTGATTGGGGAAGACGCCACTAGCCACACGATACCCTTCTCTGGTTTGTGCACAAGGAAGTTATTCTAATTAAGGTTAACTTAGTCAAGCGAAGATGGGGGGTGTAAATGATGTTGTTTTTATGATCAAGGTGAAAATATCCCTGTTCAAGAATTCATCCGATTAACCAGTTAACTTGCCGATTAATCCCTACTCATAGGGTCCCCGAGTAGCCGATTACCTGATAAATCGTCCGATTAATTGATTAAATGGCCGATTAACTTGCCGATTAGCCTATTAATCCCCTATTCACCAGTCGACCGAGCAGCTACCAGTTAACGATTTCCTCAACAATGGAAAATATATAACACCTCTTTCTCAAATGTCCTCTCATCAAACTTTTGTGGGGTACGGTTCATGTATCCTTTAATGTTAACCCACCAACTAGTATTAACACGTTATTTGGATCGTGGCTAGATGGAGTGGAGCCAAGTATTGCAGGACATATTCGGATAGGAGTATGTGCATTGCTCGGGGCTATATGGAACTACACAAATGGCATCATTTTTAACAGACAAACTCTTATAATTCTTTTCCAGGTTAAATACAAAGTCACTGCTTGGATCCGTATCTGGTCGTTACTCAATCATGTGGAAGCCAAAGATCATATGGCTATTGGGTGTAATCAGTGGAAGATGGTAGCACGGGATACTTATAACTGGTTTGGATGACAGCTGAATAATAGACTACGTGTTTAGTCATCTTGTTCAATTTTTGCCGGTTGTGACAACTTTATTTATCATCTTATTTTGGCTTTTTTTTAAAGCAACGACTATGTCACAGACCTTTTGTGCAACCTTTTGATTAATAATATGGATGCATGCATCATTTATATGCTGAGGCCGGGGCAATCCTTTCTTTTCAAAAAGAATCTCATATGCACCTTCAACACTAGTGACTCAGCTCATGACAGAAAATCACTACTCCCTCTATTCCATAATGCAGTGCTTCCTCTATCCCCGTGCTTCAATTTTGACCGTAAATTTAACTACCAAGACCGATTGCAGCGGAAGCAAAAATTATATCAGTGAATTCATATTCGAAAGAAGTTTTCAATTATATAATTTTTTCTCCCGCCGCAGTTGGTCTCGTTGGTTAAATTTATGGTCAAAGTTAGACCTCGGAAAGCGCGGGCACACTATATTTTGGAATGAAGAGAGTACATCCTTAGAGATTACACTATGGCACGCTCTACTAAGTGTAACATCGTCTCTAGTGGACTTCCTTTTCCCAAAAAAATGACCAGGCCTACCGATAATGAACCCATCTCTTGAAATAGGCTTCGCCCCGCTTTATACATAAAGCAACAAATCAAAGTACATGGCCAAAAGATATAATATAGTGGGGAGCCCCCTTACAAAGCAGATCAAAAGATATAAGAAAAACCTAGAACAAGCCAGATACATTTCCAATCCCGAGCGAAGACTCCTGAGCTCCATGACAACACCCCCAGGAGGATGGCGGCGCAAAGCGTTGCCGCTGCCGAGTCTGATGACAGACAAAGGTTTTCACCTGAAGCCCTGGCACAAGGACGAGATCCACGACAACGCATTTAAGAAGCAAGCGGCGCCCACAGGCGTCACCGACGCCGACGCCAGAAGTGCGAACCTTTCACTCGGACACTCAACTACACCACCAAGAGGAGTCCGAGCCACCACCCCAACAATGGCCAACTTGTCCACCCCAGAGCTGGGCACTGCTAGTGCAGATCTGAGCCTCCCGCCACTACACCCCTTGTCGCCCACATGACCAAGAGATGGAGCCACCACCGCCACCACGGAGCCTGCCGGAAAGCCAACCGTGAAGCCCGCTGCCCGGAACTGCCGCCCCAACATCCATGTCCCTAGGCCAGGACCGGTTTCCAGCCGGTGGCCGGGCACCCGGGGGTAGAGGGCCTGGGCACCGGGAGTGTCCAGGAACTCCGATTCCTCGTTCTTCTCGTCCTTCTCTTCTCTCTCTTGCTCCGTAGATGCTGGCGTCTCCATTCTCACCTTGTCACGATCATCTCCTTGGTACCTAAGAATGCATAACACTTCCGTTTGAGGTAGGACCCAACTCTCGTGTGAATTCGAATGGAGTTCGAAGAGGAAGGAGTTAACCCCGATTTTGATGGCACGTGCGCGAGCTCTTGTCATTGGGCCTCTTCGTGTTTGCGGTGGCGACGTAAGGCCAACTCCACCGCGCGACCCTATCCTGTCCGGCCCCGTCTGTTTGGGGTAAAACAGACAAAGGAGGCGGCCCAGCGCGCGACGGCCCGGGCCCATCTTGTCCGTTTTGTGTCCGAGCCGGCCCATTTCGAGCGCAAACTTGCGCCAGGTTTGGGTCGCGATGGACACCAAACGGACGCGTGCCTCGTCTGCGTCGGGGCCGCGTGGCAGGCGGCCACCTACCTCCCACCCGCCCACATCAATGCGCACGAGCGGGCGGCCCCACCTGTCATCCGCACGTCGAACGGTCGCCGTCCTTCTTTAAGTGGGAAGCATGGACGGATCGTCGTCCACACTGCCCCACGCCACCCCGCGGCCTCCTCGAAACCCGACAGCGCCGAATCCAAACCCTAGCCAAGAACTCGTCGGCCGGCCGCCCGCAGCCATGGGCCTCTGGAACTACGGCCGCAAAGGCAAGCACGACCGCGAGGCTGGTTCCTCGTCGTGACGCCGCCGCAGCTCGGTGAAGAAAGAGGAGCCCGCGTCGCCATCGCCACCACGTCGGGCCCCCGCGCCGCCCGCCTTCTCCATCGCGCCCACGGCGGCCGGCTCGCGCGACCGGCACTACATCAAGGCGGCCGCCTGCCGCCGTTATTGGGAGACGAGGATGCCGCTGCCCTGGAGCGACGTCCACCTCCCCAATAACTGGCATCTGTCAGCCGACCGCGTGCCGATCTCGCCCGTCCCGCAGAGCGGCCGTGCACGCTGCCAGGAGATCGAGCGCCGCCGCCGCCTCCTCCCGGACGACCTCTACCACGACGAGAGGTACGCCCCGACTCGACATTGTGGGACACGTGGTTCCGCGATGAGCATGACGTGCGGCGGGCGTCGTTCTTCGCCGGCACGTCAACGGGGCCGCGGCGGCCACGTGAGCCCCGAGCGGCTCCCCAGGCGGGCGCACGGGCGTACGCGGGTCCGCGGCCTGACGCCCACACCGCCGCCGTCGCCATCTCCATCGCCACCCCTACCCCCTTGCATGACGGCGGAGGAGGAGGGCCAGCTCATGGCGCGTGTGCTGGAGGACTCCATGCACACGCACGACGAGCGCCAATGGGCGGACCTCGAGGCGACGATGGCCCTCTCTGCGGCTGGCGACGTCGCCATCCCCGAGAAGCCGCCGGTGGCCGCGTTGCACCCTGACCTGGTGGGCCAGGGATGGAGCTGGTCGTGCTCCGCTAAGCAGATGGTGGCCGCCCTGGGGGCCGTGAACTGGTGCCCCACACCGCCGCGGTCGCCGGAGCGGGAGGCCTCGCCTCGGGAGGAAGTGGTGCAGGCACCACCGGCCACCTTGCAGCCCGCTGCCCCCGTGCACCACGGACCGCCGGCTCACCTGTGGACGCCGCCGGAATATGTCGACCTCGTCAGCGACGACGACGACACCGGCGGCCAGTGAAGACGGCGACGGCCACGGCATCGACGGGCGCGGCAGGAGCGCGCGAGAGGCGTTTTTTTGGTTTTATGTTAATTATGAACTGGGCCATTTAAGTGGGCCGATAAACTAGGCCGCTTTGTGGCTGTAACCCCTATATATACGTTTTATGTTTTTTTAACTACGTTTATTTACTTTTTTAGTCATTTTATTTATGTTTTTAATTTTTTTATTCACGTCCATCCCGAACAGGTATTGGGGTGCGGCCGCATGTTGGGCGCACCCACGACCCATCGGACAAACGCGGATATGGGCGAACCCATCGGCGCCCCAAAGGGACAAAATCCGGCCAAACCGGACGTCCGTTTGGGGTCGCGCGGTGGAGTTGACCTAACGTCCGTGGGGATGGTCGAGGGATGCTCCGCATCAGGTTTTAGTTCGTACAGTCAAAGAAACTTAGCTACATTCGCATACAATCTCGAGTTATATCATCATATACTTTGTACCCCATCACAATCAATACAATAAAAACACGACGTAGGGTTTTAGCTTTTTGAGAGGGACTGAACCTAGATAAATATCGTGTCTCATGTTACCATCTAGCCGAGATCATCATCTCAGGACCCTCTACCCAAGACTGTTGGATTTAGCACTGACAAGCATGTCTTCAGATCTCGTGGATTTGGTCAATGCTGGTCTTTGGTGGATCTGTTTGGATTCGGTCGTCGTTCGTCTTTGTTTAGGTGTTTATAGGTTTGATCCTTCCGATCTATGAATTTACTCGTCGGTGATGGTTGTTACTCTGGTGCACTAGTGATATGTTAATTTTGCATCATGCTTTTATGTTGATATTTATTGCATCAGGGGTTGTTATTATACATTATATCACAATATTTATGTCTATTCTTCCTTATTTTACAAGGTTTACATAAAAAGGAAAAATGCCGGCAGCTGAAATTCTGAACTGAAAAATGAGCAAATATTAGAGACCTATTTTACACAACTTCAAAAGTCATGAAACTTCATGAAGCTTATTTTTAAAATATATAAAAAATATTTAACGAAGAAAAAACCAGAGAGGGATCACCAGCCAGCCACAAGGATGAAGGGCGCGCCCCCCGACAAAAAAAACCAAGAAAAACAAAAACTAATAAAGAAACAAAAAACAAAGAGAAATATAGGAAATAGGAAAAAACAATAAAAATGGAGAAAGGAACAAATAAAGCCGAAGAAATAAGAACGAAATGAACAACTAGTAAAACCGGAATAAAGCAGAGAAATGGTGAAAAACAAATAAAAAACCCGAAGAAACCCCTAAAGATGAAAAGCATAAGAAAAACAAAAAAAGAAACGAAGAAAAAGCACAATCGAGCGAGCGAGCGAGAGAGCGTGAACAACCGCTGAAAATGGGCTAGCCCATTAATACGCGGGGAACAAAAAGCTTCATTCGTGACTATCTTCCATGTCTCAGAAAAAGGCGAGACTTTCTTCTCACTCATGTTGAGCGAGATATAGCGCGCGGAGGACGCGGATTACACGCTCGGCACAGATCCACATGGTGGCAGGATTCCGGATACCAGGGTCTCGACCTCCATTTGCATTTTTCGGGCTATATAGAGCATCTCTAGCAGACCCCTTATATCGCGCCGACTTGCAAAATAACCGTCAGTTTATGGTTTTGCGCAAAAAAAAAATGATCCAAATAGACACCATATCGGCCCGTGGCCTGTAAAAAAACTTACGGGGCGCGATTAATCTTCGTCTTCAACCTTTAGATACACGGGCTGGGAGCCGACCTGAGCTTGACCCCTATCGGTAACGATTTTCGGTGGGAGAGCGGCAGTTCCCGCTTCCCCTTCCCTCCACCGCCATTGATCCTCCTCTGCCCGCTCCGGACCACCATCCCCGGCCGCCCTGTCGCTGTCATGGAAGCCTCCCAGCCATCGCCCGTCACCATTGAAGTCATCCACGCGCCAACCCCTCCGGCAGATCTCCTCACCCGCCATGTCGCATCCTCGCAAGCGGCAGGGTAACGTCGTCGTCCAGGGCGGCGCTCCCGCAGCCCCTGCCGGGAAGGCACGCGCGCCCGCCTCCGCCACCGTAGTGAATCCGGTCCGGCCCACACCGACGAATAAAGGCAAGGTTTTGGGTGTGAAACGCACGAAGGCGACCGCAAGAGCTACCCCGCCAATAGCTCCCCCTATAGCCCCGGCAAGAGCTACCCCAAGGATACCCGCCGACGAGCTGCTGCCGCCGCTGCCAACGTGTTCGACGAAATGGGCGCAAGGTATGATACTTCGATTTCTTCTACATGTTTCACTATTTGCCATTGCACTTGTCCGTGACTTGTTGAGTGAAACTGTAGCGACGGCTTGCATGATGCGACTGACGAGTTTGTGCACTTGTTGGATGACAACACCGTCGACATCGATCAAGCTCTATCGATGACTACGGTTACAATGAGATGGATGGTGGCGTGCATGGTCACGGTGAGGAAGAAGATGAGGTGGAGGAGGTTGAGAAGGGGGTGTTCGACCAAAAGCAAGCAAAAGCGTGTGCAAGATTGAAGAACTACACGTATTTGGAAGATCAAGGCTTGGGAATCGGTGTCTCTTGATGTGTGCACCGACACTGACCAAACCGCCAAGCGGTATTGGCAAACGACAGAGGATTGGTTCTTTCGCATGATGACAAAGTATCCCAACAGAACACCATGCACCTTTAGGTCACTTCATGGTCGTTGGGACGTGATCAAGCCTATTTGTAGCCGGTGGGTTGCTTGCTTGGAATAAGTACGCAATGCACCTCCATGTGGTACCATTGAATCCGATTATGTGAGTTTGTTTTCACATTGTAGTGCAAATTATTTGTAGCCGTTGGAGTGGTAGCATGTGACATATTTGACATTGTTTTCATTTTGTAGGACAAAATTGTGCAAGAAACGTACAAGGACATGGAAGCTTCCAATGGCAGGTCATTTGCACTAAAGCATTGTTGGAAATTGCTTCAACATAGCCAAAAGTGGGAGTTGATTGATAAAGAACCCCCTTGAGAAGAGGTTCACTCACCGAGATGGATGATGATGATGAAGATGGCCCAAGAAACAAGAACGAGCCCGATGGAAATAAGAAAGCCAAGGACAAGATCAAGAGGGAATTAGAGGCATCAAGCTTGCGTGACAAGATAGATGCCATGGTGCAATCAAATGAGTTGGTGGTGGCCAAGACATTGGAGGTAAAGAAGGAGTTGGCCGAGAAGAAGGCACAAGAGAAGTAAGAAAAGTGGCAACTACTGAAGGAAGAGGGGTTGTGCAAGGCCGCCATTGAGGAGAGAAAAGCCCTTGCCGAGGAGAACAAGATCATGACTATGAACCGCAATGACATGGACGACATCACCAAAGAATGACATGATATCGCAAGGAGAGAGGTCTTGAAGAGAAGGATGATAGCCGCAAGGTCTGATGGCTTCGGTGCCGGTGGGAGAATGGGTGGTGGTGGTGGAGAGTGATGATGTTGATGGTGATGGTCATGGAGGTGATGGTGGCTTCGGTGGCGGTGGTGGAGAGCGATTACGATGATGAAGATGGTGATGGAGGTGGTAGTTGCTTTTGCATGAGGTTCTTTTGCGTGATGATTGAAAACTATGGTTAATTTCCGCGCAAACTATATTTGATTGTTCGAATTTGAAGCCAATCACCAGAATTGTGGTCAAATTGTCAAATTGTCAAACAGATCCTGCGAAGCGGAACTGTCAAACAGAATATTCTGCGAATATTCCCGCGAAGCGGAATTGTCAAACAGAATATTCTGCAAATGGGGTCTGTTCCATTCTCCTGCTTCCAGTGAATATTGGACCTTTCTGGTTCAACGAGCATCCCCAAGGATTGGTCCTTCTTTTGCGTTTGTGTGTGTGGTCGGGGGATCCGCGGGCTTAGTTCATCCGACGAAGATTCTGGACGAGAAAAAACTGTTCTTGTCCTTGGTTGTCTCCATCCATTTCTTTTATTAAAGGCCATGAAGGAGTTTCCATCCACTTTGCTGTATCGACTACTTTGCAGATCACTTTGAACACCTAAAATCTTAATTCCCTGTTCCTCCTATTTAGGTTGATTTTGTGGGGATTGCCACAAGAGGAAAACGAAGCCCTTGTCCGTAGGTTGTTCTTATTTACCTTTCAACAATATTTCCCGGTCACTTACGATGCTTTTTATTATGTGGGCACTAGCAATGATTTAGAAAGGTTGCTCTTGTTTTCACTCTCCAGGATACTGTGGTGTGTAATTGCAAATGGATCGCCATTCAACTACTACACAAAGCGACCTGGAGCGCATGCTATGTGATGAAAAGGTAGAACCGAAGGCCCTTCCATTATCGCTGCTGGAGGATATCACCAACCGATTTTCTGAGGAGCGGGAAATTGGTAGAGGTGGGTTCGCAGTGGTCTATAAGGTACAACAACTCTCAACTGTCCAACTAACATATTAGTTGATCTCAAGATTTTAGTTCATGCCATCAAACTATTGCGAATGTAGGGAGTGCTTAAGAATGGTGCGGCAATTGCTGTGAAGAGACTATCTAAGACATATATGTGCGAGAAAGAATTCCACCGAGAGGTTGAATGTCTGATAAAGGTGAATCACAAAAATGTGGTACGGTTTATTGGATATTGTGTCGACTCACAAGGGAGAGCAGAAAGCTACAATGGAAAATTTGTCATGGCAGATGTAGTACAAAGATTGCTCTACTTTGAGTACCTACCTCATGGAACTCTTGATAAATATATCACTGGTAGGATCATGTGGCAGACAAAGTTTGATTTGCATATTAATTTATTTTAAAGATTAGTTGGTCCATAATCGAAATATCAGACAAAGTTTGATTTGCACATTTATTTCCTTTTTAAGATTATTTGTTCCAAATATCCCATCGGTATAAAACTTACCATGCAGTATAGTACCTACGACCCAAAGATTTAAGGTTTGCATGTATGTCAACTGGTACTAAACTGACTTTCTCTTCTCCCTTACATAGATGCATCTACTGGACTTGACTAGAGAAAGCGCTACAAAATAATCAATGGGGTTTGCGAGGGTTTACACTACCTGCACCAAAATCAAATTCTTCACTTGGATCTTAAACCTCAAAACATTTTGTTGGATGATAATATGTTACCAAAAATTGCTGATTTTGGTCTAGCAAGGTGCTTTGATGAAAAGCAAAGTCGTGCTTTCACAACAAAAATATGGGGAACAATGTGAGCTAGCTAAGCCTATTGAAATATGTTTTTTCTTTATACTATGATTTATATTAGACCCTTTGCTCATTAAATGATTGGATAAATATTAATTTTTTGAAGGGGATATTTGGCACCAGAATCCGGCAGCCGTGAAGTCACATACCGGTTTGACTTATACAGTCTTGGTGTTATAATCATAGAGATACTAACCGGAAAGAGGGGGTATGAAGCTGTTGAGGATGTAAGAACACCTTGCCACCTTTCTAAGATAAAGGCTTCATTTTAACTTTGACTTAATTTATTTTGTTAGTTCCATGATACTTTTTAGACGTTGCATGTATGATTTCACTCTATTTAGAATAAATTACACAATACATCGTGTTTTGGGATAGTATATTAAAGTACATATGTAGTTTATAACACTTATTTTCATGAATTACATATACAATCTGTAGATACTTCAAAGTTGGAGCAACAGATTGGGTGAATCACAAAGAGACATACAACTGGAGCAAGTACGGGTATGTTCTGAGATAGGGATAGAGTGTATTGAGTCCAACCCAGCGAAAAGACCGGTTAGTGTGCAACATATAATCGCTCGGCTCCATGAAACAAGAAGTGTGGACGGTTCTATCGAAGATGCCATGACAAGATCATCAAGACCTCAAGTAATGTTCACTCTGGGAATATGTCATCCTCCAACAATCTTATACTACCTCTATAACTTAATATAAGACGTTTTTTTACACTCTGACAATGTCAAAAAACATCTTATGTATTAAGTTACAGTGGGAGTATTTGGGAGCTTTTTTATATCCTTACTTTTTAGCCAACCTTAAATAGTTATTTAATGGTTCATATTCGACTTCAGAAAGTAGATCCGTTGTGTTTCCACTTTTATTTGTTGGCGGTGGATGAGCCGATGAAGTGTCATTGCTTGTTATGCAGGTGGAAGCTGATTCCGATGATCCGCATCGTGGTGCACTTAAGGAAAGCTCTGAGGTGAGTTATCCCAACATATAACTCTTGATTCCAGACGAGCAATACTTAAGTGTTCCATTATCTATCCTTCAACTTCCACTAATCCAAAATAACGGAAAATAATCACAACATATGCATTGGTAATTAGATAGAGCAGTTGTTGCAATTAATGTACCACAAAAAAAAATACTTACATTCCAACATATTTGCTTGTGTTCCTTATTAGTAAGAGAGGCCCTTAATTTATATATATAGAGAGAGATTAAATGAAGTATATTACAAGCACTAAACAAAAGGACAATGAAATTCAGCGCAGAAAGTCAACGAAATCAGTACGGTTCATACTAGTACATAAGCCATGATTGTTAATTTTAACTCACAGTGGCCAGTAAATTGTCGGTACTAAAAGGTCCATTGATAAGTTGATTCATCCCAAAGGTACACAACACTGTAAAAAATATTACCCCCTCCGATCCAAAAATAAGTGTTGTGATTTTAGTTCAAATTAGGTAGTAGTATATAATTTGTGTGCCTTTGTTGTTGATGATATTGCTGCTGCAGATAAGCCCCGTCTCTAAGTTGGTGGATGAGGTGATGTCGGTGGCTGCTTCTGCAACACCATCCGACCAACTGCGACAAATTAGCCCACCCAGAGGACTAGGAGAGACGAACACTGAGGTAATTTTTACCACAAAAAGGCATTTTCCCTTTTTCCGCAGAACAAAGATACTCCTTGTGCACTGCCATTATCTCTGCTTCTCTCACTGCTGCTATGTCACGTCCAGTACGATATACAGAAACTTGTCACGGCAGTACCATGTACCAACACCACCACTAGGAGCAGCATTGTACTCTACATGCTTAGGGTGTTCATTTATGGTTTCAACTCAAACCATGGGTTGTTACTTGTTTTATTACTCCCTCCGATTCATATTAATTGTCGCTGGTTTAGGTTTCCAGGGACTTTTTTGTGTAGGGACTAAAAGAAGTCCTTCTTAGAGACTTTTTTACCAAACGGGAGGGACTTTTTAGGGACTAAACTAGTCATTTGGGACTAAATGAAGAGTCTTTTTGGGACTTTTTCAACAATGCCCCTTCATACACCCATTGGCCCTCCACCTCATGGTGTTGTTTGATTGTTATTTTTCTATATACTAGGGGCAACATGGTCATTTAATAACCTCTAGGAAAAGACTAGAGACTTTTTAGTCTCTGGAAACAAACAGGGAGGGACTTTTTAGGGACTAGGGACTTTTTAGTTGGGACTAGAAAAAGTCCTAAGACTAGAGAACCAAACACCACATTAGTACAAGTTTGCCAGCATGACTAGATAACAAACATGAACTACAACAATATTAAATGCTTTACTTCCGTTAAGAAAATAATGGAAAGGGGTGATAGTCCGGTTGGAAAAAATAGTAACTGGTTTCCATGATTTGTACTCAAACTGACTTTGACGACTTCTAACACCCCCTATGTAGTGCAATAACGCAAGTGACTTCAGCTTGATCAAAATATTTAAACAAGACAATTGTGGAAGCAGTTAAAACTTCTCTATTTAATAGGAGCATGAGAATTTCTGCATGTTAAGAGAACTAGGTTTAGTAAGGACTACTAGCCATTTAGATATAGAAGATCTAATATTGGTGTTTACTTTCTTTATAGGAGAAAAATATTAGTACTGGTATTTATAATAATTACGAAATTAAGGATTTTTTTTTCAGATGTCTAGTAACTTTCTAAGAGATATAAAAGAAGGATATCCCAGTGATTTTACCATGCATGTGCTATTACTTATTAGAAAACTTGAGAAATAAAACAATAAATGACTAAGCCAGTTAGGCTGCGTTTGGCAGCAAAGTTTTTTTTAAGTTTTCTAAGAATACCGTGGTTTCTGAAAAATACCAAGGTTTTGAATACTTTGATGCGTTTGGCTTCAGAAAAAACCAAAGTTTTAGAAACCACGGTATGCTAGAAACCATGTTTTTTTTGCAGTATTCGAAAAAGAGGTCCCGACCTCTTTTTTTAAAACAGAACAGAGAGAAATCTTCCGGGAGATCACACTTGACGTTGCCGTCTACATCAAGATAAAAATATTCAGAGTGATCCCATTCTATTTTCCCTCTTTCTCTTATATGGTAAACGATCATATTATATCTCCTGGTTATAGCCGATTCAATTTGATTAGTCTACCTTCCAGCCGGCGTCGCGTGCGAGTCTCTCTATCTCTTTGCAGTGCCATGACTGAATCAAGCTCACCACCAGGGAGGACACTGGTCTGCAACAAGCTATTTCTCGAGTCCTTGGCTGCCTATGTATTTCCCGCGAGTAGCGCACGGATTAGATTGATTGATCCTTTTGGAGAACACTCATAATCAGCAGGTTATATATGCTAGCTAACTAGCCGATTCAGTATAAATGGCGCATATACACGCACAAAGAATTTAGGACCGGCTCAAAGTACATGCACGTATATAGACATATAATGGCAACACGCTCCTAGGATTGTATTACTTCAATCTACTAGTTGACTACTCCTAGGATGGTATTTCTTCAATCTAGTTGACTGATCGCGTGCATGGCAGCTGCATGCAACCGGTCGACGTTAGCAGCCGCTAATTACTCAGTCATCCATGTTAAAATACTTGGTCAAAACTTTGGTTAAACTATCCAGTAGTGTATGCATCTCAAAAGAAATTATAGGTATGTTTTTCTGCTGCTTATAATTTTGCCTTGAACGGTCAGTCAGTGTTACAACTGTCACCATTGCAGGATCATTGCTCTGAGGTAGCAAGCTGTTGCTTGATGCATGCTCCTAGCAACTGCTCGGTGCCTGATGTTGGAAGGGAAGGCCTGGCGCAGAGTACCAATCGACTAGACTCTCGTTTATCTGATGGTGATGAGATTTGGCCATTTCTCTAAACCGCGCGAAAAAAAGCATGTATGATATCATGCACTAAATGGAATCTCAAACTGCAGACAACAAAGTCTTCTCAAATTCTACATGGAGAAGGCGAGTTTCAGTTACTGTGACGTTCTCTGTGTTTGTTGTACTGCTCGGACCTTCAGACTTATTATGTCATTTACCTTTTTATTCAGTTTCTTCATAGCAAGCCTAGACGCGTACTGTTAGCTAGCGTATTGCACTTTTTTTTTTTGGAAAAGGGGTGATACCCCGGCCTCTGCATCAGAGAAATGCATACAAAGATGGGTCATCTATTTTGGAACGGAGGGAGTAAGAAATAACACAAAATGCAAGTGCAGTCTTGGATATAACCAGCCAGCCATGGAGCAGTTTTTATCTCTGATCATGTCTAGCAGTAAGGAACTTTGGCGGTGTGCTGTTTCATGATATTGTACTTGAAATTTCAGGGCTACACGCATCCATTTGAGCGGCAAGCAATACGGATCAGAGGGAAAATCCATGACTATATACATATATATTCACATTGTGTCTACCTAGGGTTACGAAAAAGGAGGTGCTCCTTCCTTCAACTGCCGGCGCCACAAGGGGTTCCCATAGTCTCTGTCGGGCGCTGCGATGGTGGGGGCATGAGGGAACCCCAAATTTGAGTGTCCCGATCCATGGTAACAATATGAATAGTTTAAAGATTTGTCTTAGATTGTCGGCGGTGTCGTCAGGACGGAATAAAGGCTCGCTCGCCCTCACCCTTGTTTCGGTGGTGCTTTGTACTGCCGGGAGGCATGTGGAAGAAGCGATCCTCGCGGATGGCGGCGCTTCCTAGTCCTGATGGCCCCGAAACATTATTTATAATAATAATAATAATATTGGAATTCTTTGTATTTCTGGTGAACCTGTATAATTGATTCGAGCCATTTTCGAAGGAAAAAGAGAGTTGTGCCTACCTGCTATAGTAGTTTTTTCTTCAGAAGATTCTTTTTTGAGAAAGAGAAAGAAAAATTCAAATTTGAACCGACGGTGTCCTCCGTCCAGTGCACCGGGTGCAGCCCGCCCCCTGCGTGCGTGCGCCAGCCACTTTCCCCACCCTCGACCTCGAGCGAACCAAACCCCATCGATTTCCTCCGACTCCGACCCGCGCGGCGACGCACGCAGATCCTCCCGCGGCGGCTCCACTGCCTCCTCCCTCTCCCTCCGCGCATAGGGCGGGCCGGGCAGACGGCCGGCGGGAAGGTCAGAGCAAGCGCAAGCGGGGCCGGCAGCGCGCCCTAGCGGAGCGAGCGGGGCAGCTGCTTGCCGGCGCGCGCGCGCGCGGGAGGCGGGCGGGGGCCGCGGCACGGCTGTGGTAGTAGCGGGGGCGGCAGCTCCTTGGCGCTAGGCATTTCCCTAGGCGTGCGGTCGAGCAGCAGCAGCGTGACATTTCCCTTGGTTTCCTGCTGCAGGAGCTCCGAGGACGAACGCGAGCTCGACGCGCGCGCAGGGGGGTGTGCTTCACGGCCGCGCCTTCCGCCCCCTCGATTCCCCTCCCGCCAAATCCGAGGTCTTTTTTCCCGCCCCTAATTCCCAATCTACTTCCTCTTTTAACACCAATGCTCGGCACAGGATGTGCATGCCGGTTTGGCATCTAAATGTCGTTAGGTTGTTGGCAGAGGGTGTTTCTCTTTTGTAATGTTGAATTATCGATGGATGGACAACAAGACAAACATGCTAGTAATTTGTTCGGCTGTGGCATGTATGCTTAGTTATCTCCATGGATGATGGCATTAGTGAGCGGTTATTGCGTAGAATGCCCCAACAAAATTACAATTTGTAGTATATTGCGTTGTGGATGGACAACAGGACTATATGACAATAGTGATGGGATGACAAGGGATTAATCTCGAGGATCAAATATGGAAGAATGACACTATCTGTCTGAACATGCTTAGGCTTGGAACTGGAAGAGCACCTTCCTTCCAATTCTGCCGACTCTTTAGCCTCTAGGGACCGCAAGGTGCTTCAGGACGGGCGATTTTGGTAGGTGCGGTGAAGTTGTGAGCCGTTATTTCAAAGGAGTCATTCATGCCATTGGTGAGCTTTCGTGTTGGCCTTATTAGGAAAGCCTTCGCTGGAGACCCCAACCAAAATACAAGGGAGCCACCGGTGGGACCCATACTTTTTAAGGTGTGAGATTGAGTGACAAATACACCTTTTCATTCTGTGACCTTGAATGTGTTGCAACACTCTTTTCGTGTCGGAAGGAACCTTCCACGCTGAAGTGTTTTCCAGTGTGTACATGTTCCAGGCGAGTGTGCAGGCCTGCCCTCCCCACCTTAACCTTGTCAGGTTTAGTGCTGAATGTTGTATTTGAAATGGGAGTGCTCTCATAGAAGTATTTGAAATGGAACAGCTAGCTTTTACTTTCACGGGCACCAAACTTTGAAAATTCGTCCTTCCAAAACTAGATGTCATTTGTGCGCATCTGAATCTCCTGGAATGTCAAGTTAGGCAAAAACACACTTCAACCAATTCCAGTCTAAATTACTCATCAAGCTTTGGTAAATCATCCTAATTGTATAGACTGTTCGGAGCTGCTCTGACAAACAAGCAACAACAGTATCGAGCAGGAATGTTGGATGACGATAGCATTCGTGGGCACTTAGGGCTTGAGGCCTCCCTCAGCTTGACAAGTGACGATGTTGGGAAGGTTTTCATTGAC
The DNA here is from genome assembly GCF_018294505.1 of Triticum aestivum. Classification (NCBI taxonomy): domain Eukaryota; kingdom Viridiplantae; phylum Streptophyta; class Magnoliopsida; order Poales; family Poaceae; genus Triticum; species Triticum aestivum. Next base: position 4,296,683 of record NC_057806.1, read on the forward strand.
TCTCCCGACTCCGACGATCTCACACTCGCTTTTATGTACAACGCCTCTTTCTTCAACTTACATGACCTAGTCAACATCCAACCATGGTGAGGTTGCAGAATCTTGCTGTGGGCACATAGTAGTCACCATGCAAGGATAGATTCTGGACGCTTGGCCTAGTTCAGCAGGGCAATGCAAGCTTTCACTGTTGAGAACAATTAAGCAACTTCATAATTTTTTCATCATCTGATTTTGCAGAAGTTATAACTAATAAGATTCCAAGCAAATACACAATCTGTTCTATAGTTTATGGTGACGCATTTTAGTACTTAGGCATTCGATTATCTTAAAGCTAAACCTACATGCTTTGTCGATCATGTCGGCTAGCCAGTATAGGATGCACCTATTTTAACTTTATCGAGCTATCCATAGAACGGAACCACTTAGTAGAGTGACCAGAAAACACCGTATGTGTGACACTCATGGTTTGACCATATTCAAACATTATACGCACACTTTTTTGTGTTAATGCATGCACCTTACACACTTCTAGCTATCTGTCCATGCCAAGATCCCAATGTCCCCATCTTAACCATAAAGTGCCCTCAACAACTGTCAAACACACTTGAAATTAATCAACAGAAGTGCTGGTAATTACTAATTAGTCACAAGTTAACAGAAAGAGTATGCCGTACGTCGATGATAAGATGGAAAGAGATTGAGTAGACACATCAAAAGCACAAAGTTCTTTTTTGCATCTAAGAATTAATTACCACCTGGGCGTCAACAATGTACGTCTGAGTGTTATTTCCCACCCTTTTATATTACAAATTGGTCATGTAAATTAATCATGTGCCGCGTGCTGACTTGTAATTGTAGCAAGGTATACGATCCTGGAACTTGTTAACTGATTCCTCATGGTATTTATATGTAGAAACGTGGGCGCAGACCATCAAAAGAACCTCCCTTTTGCACCTAAAGAACACCCTGTTACTGAAATTACCATTCTGTTGCCCTTCTGTTCGTTCGCTCCGCGTTTTCCTTCACTTCACCCCATAAACCGGGTGCCTATTTCTTATCCTGCCCCCACCCCACCCACCCTCGTCCCCACCCACCCTCATCCCCACCCTTGTCTCCACCCACCCTCACCTCCACCCACACACACCCTAAGCGGACACAGATCGAGCAATTTGTCCTCTCCTGAAGGCACATCGCCGGGGTAAGGAGTGGCGCGGTGCCCCACCGGCAACCGGAGCAGCGCCAGCCCATGCTCCTAACGCCGATTCCCCCCTGCTGCCCCCTCTCTCCCAGATCCAGATCCAGGTTATCCTTTCTTACCGTTCTTCCAATTCGCTGCAGGAAACCCTAGTATATATTCTTCCTAAACTGCGGAGGAAAGTTCAGCGGGTGTGGAAGAAAGTTAATTCCGCTGAGATTCTGGAAGGGAACGGGTGCTGCCAAATTGTTGTAGTGGAAAATGATTTATGGTTCATTTAGCCTGGGGTATCAATGTGTGAGTGCATTTATGTTTATGTTGTGTCTCGGCTGGAATAGAAGGAATGACAGGCTGTCTCTTGTTTGGAAGAAAATGAAGTAAATACAGTCCAGGGGAAAAGGAAGAGAAGGCTAGGCTGTGCAACAACTGAAAAAATAGCAGTCTTGCTGCGTATACTTAGATTAGGCTTGGTTGGGACTGTTTATTCAAATATAAAATGGTAGAGTTAAGGGTGGAGATGGATAACTTAACAGGCTCTTTTGATGGCAGAGCTAAATAGAAATATTTAATTGTATTTTGCAAGAGTGGTTCTTTTCTTTGGTACATAACTCCCCCCCCCCCCCCCCCCAAAAAAAAAAACCTTCCCTTATATATAACATTTCATGAAGATTGTGTATGTAAATACATGTTTTATTCTGAAAAATATTGTTAGCCTTCCTGTTTACCTCTTTTTTTATTCAGTTTTCCTTTGCATTTTTCATCCAAGAGCTACTGAAGAAAATTGGCTAATCTCAAGTGAATTGTCTTCCAGACTTTCAGGCAGTTCTGTGAGTTTCAATGTCTTCCACCAGAAAAGTGAGAAATGTAAACAAGCGCTATGCCAAAATTAATGAAGATTGGCCGGAAAAGGATGCAACAGTTGTACATAAAAATAAAGTGCGAGTAAGTATCTGCACTCAGCAGTGTCTTGAAAATGTCTTAAATCAGCATTTGATTCATCTAAATTCCGCACATGTATAACAATATAAGCAAAATGCTAACAATGGCAGCTCCAAATTACATGCCAGTGGTATGACTTGGACAAAAAAGTCAGTCAGCCTCTGGTTTTATTGGAGTTTTGGTGTTCTCTCGGTTTTATTATAAAATCTGTGCTATGTTGCTTGCCATATGTTTTCAATGGTCACTACTTCTGTATGATATGTACAATTGTGTGATGTTATTAAGATGCAAGTAGCATAGATTAGATACTAACATGCTTGCTAAATGTAACAATTAGGACAACTATAACAGTATATGTACATTATATTTTTGTCAATCAACAAACAAATATTTTTTCCCCGCATGCAACTTACTCTTTTTTCCTGATCGTGTATTATTCTGAAGTCTGAACTTGTGCTTGCTCACATGATCTGGTACATGGTGTGCACTGTCAAGGATTGTCAAATTTTCTAATTGCCTTATATTTCCTTGGGAAAGAAGTTTCAAGCATGGATTGGGGATTGCTAATGCAGTAATGCATTTATCTGTTTTGTTTATTTAGATCACTGTGGGTTATATTATATCAATTACATTGTTGACCATTGATCAAAGAAACATTTATCTGCAGAAGAAGAAACTATCCGACCTTGGTTCTCAGTGGAGCAAAGATGAGTTGGAGCGCTTCTATGCAGCTTATAGAAAATATGGAAAAGATTGGAGGAAGGTTTGATCTCTACCCTCTATTGTACAGTGGTATTACTTTTATGGAAGAGTTAGAAATTTGTTATTTAGGCAACCACATGCCATCTTTTCGTTGTACTGTCCTACATCAACATGATTACCTGAGAAAGTCCTTATATCTAGCAGCAATGTGGTCCTGTGTACCTGGGTCGCTGCTCGGACTACATGTTTGTTATTTCCCTTTTTCTATTAAGGGTCCCTTTTATTAAATACATGTGGTTTACAAACAGGGAAAATAATTTTGGTAATCCATCAGGTCATGCTGTTATATCATGTACACAGTATATGAGAAGCTAATGCACCATATTATTATTATGCGTACATCATTCTCTCACCTACCGATAAGCAATAATATATTTTGTTAGATCCTTGCATTCCTTAAGAAAGTTCAACCGTGTGAGTTTCAAGTAGTAGTGGCAGTGTTGTACCCACCTTGGATTCCCCCGGGACTGTTGGCAGTGGGATTAGTCAGCTAAATGCCAAGATTCAACTCAGTGCACACCCAAATCTGACTTGGCCGGCTTAGTCAAAATCCTACTCTGGCCAGCCAATCTTTTGGCTAACTGTATCTCTGGTCCTAAGAAGCCACCTAGCCTGGCAAAGTTACCAGTCTTGTTTCCTCTGATCCTGCTGGTGTCTTGGGCAAGGATTAATAATATCTAGTTTGAGACCTCTATTCATATTACTGATGAAAAACAACTTGCAGGTGGCTGGTGCTGTCCATGATAGAACATCTGATATGGTGGAGGCTCTTTACAACATGAATAGGGTAAATCCCAGCTTTCCTTTGTATACGGTGGCTCTTCTGAATTGTCCGCACTTGATTCCACTTCATGCACCACCTAGTTTCAACTTCTCAATCCCGATTAAAATTTGTGACATGAATTTGCTGTTATGATGCTCTGCTTCTTGTAGATGAGTGGGATAATCTCTAGCAAAGCAATACTTGAAATATTCATAGCATAAGATTCCATCTACTAATTTTCTGTTTCATCTACCAAGATCTCGGATTCCATCCATTTCTTTTCCAACCATATCCCCCACCATGCACTGGTGCATTCATGATAGGTCGGTCAAATAGATCGTATAAGTATTACAGTTCATGTTGCATGTGTCTGTCTTTCTTTTGCTAAGTTCAAGTTTTTCTGTTATTTTTGGTTATGCTGATAAATCGACCAAGCTTTGCTGCATGTCCAGGCATATTTGTCTCTTCCAGAGGGAACTGCTACTGCTGCAGGGTTGATAGCGATGATGACCGATCACTATAATATTCTGGTAAGGTTAAACTTGAACGGCTATAATATTCAAAAGCTTCTTCTGTACTGTAGTTTACCTGAAAATGTTATGGAAGTAGAACAAGAATTCCAGAAGCAGTGTATGAAATGTTATTCGACTCTTGATATATGCAAAAACTATATCAAGTGCAGATTCTGAGACCAAGAACTATTTATTGCACCTAATAATATAGTTGTACTGAAATGCCTAGGTGCTCCACTATTAAGATTGTAATAGTCATTTGTGTTGACTAGCTTAAGCTATTTAATGGTTTCCAGGCAGACTCCATTGCTTGTCCATCATTTATAGCAACATTTTTGAGGAATTACTTCAGCGTCATTAAGTGAAATGAATTTATCTCATAAGAAGATTACAACACATAGGTGAATGGTGGACGTAGCACTTATGTTTTCATATGTGGCTCGAGCAGCTTTGTTTCAGTTTAGAGAAGTTGTCTGTCAGTATGCTATATCATTTTATTGCGGTTATCAAGAATGTTTATGTCTATGGACATCTGTTCTGAACTGTAGGATGGGAGTAACAGTGATCATGAGAGTAACGGTTCACCAAAAACTTCTAGGAAGCCACAGAAGCGTGGCCGTGCAAAGCTTCAGTCTGTGTCGAAGGCATCTGATACACGTTACCCTGATCTATTGCAATCTCAGCCTGCTTCATCGAGCTATGGATGCCTTTCTTTGTTGAAGAAGAAACGTTCTGGAGGTAATTTGAACATTGAAATCAAAGAAGCATGTGTCCTTTTCTTTTCGTATTTCCTTTTAGTTTATCTTTTAGTAGAGTTTTGTCATTTGGATCTAATAAAGTTCTTTGTACTACCTCTGTATCAAAATATAAGACGTTTTTGCAGTTCAAATTGAACTGCAAAAATGTCTTATTTTGATACAGAGGTAGTACAAAGGAAAACACAAAACAGTTCACAATTTCATTCACTAAAAGTTTCTATGTCCAAATTCATTCTACGTTAGCATGGTAGTTACTGTAACAATTCACAATCTACAATGAAACTGTGAGCAGAAAACATTTCACAATCTACAAGAAATCTGTGTACCGTTTTATGTTTTCCTTTGTTATTTAATATATATGGATACCTCTATGTTTTGTCGTAAACTTCTAATTGACAGTATGTTATAGCAAATCAGCAACAACACACTAATTCTAAGCTAGAATTAGAAGCAAGCCTAATTCACTTGGGCGGGGGAGTGGATGGACAATCCCACAACCTGGGTTCAAGTCCTTACGGACATGAATTTGGGTTCTTGTTTAGTTGTGTCAAATGTTGAGGCTTCCCCCTACAGTTTTCTATCAAAACTTCTAAGTTAGAATTCTCTACTATCTTATGATCATAACAGTTTTGGTAAAAGATCTCACAGGATTACAGTCATGATAGTATTATATATACTTGGCATGTTTTGTAGCTTCAGTTTCTCTGGCAGGAGCTGAAGTTAGTTCAAACAATGGTGCACCTTTTACTTTCCTTGAACAAAGAAAAACAGGATTGAGGTCTGAAACTTGTCTAGACTTGTTTGTAGGTAACAAGCCCCGTGCTGTTGGAAAAAGGACTCCACGAGTGCCTGTTGCAAGCATGTACCGAGATGACAAGATAGGTCCATCAAATAGACAAGCAAAACCAGATGCTAATAATGGTGATGAAGAAGGTGCTCTAGCTGCTTTAGCTCTGGCAGAGGTCTGTCAAAGAGGCTCACCTCAGGTTTCTCAAACATCTGGAAGATCCAGTGGTCAAATGTTCCTGTCTCCTGGTAAAAGTATCGACAGAAAAGTAAGAACCCATAATCTCTTCTTTATCTTTAGGTCACCCTCTCACAAAGTAATTGCATAATCAGATTTTCTGGATGATGCTTGCAGAATGCAGATTCAGAGATGGGAAGTTCAAAGATGCATGGATTTCAAGTAGACGCTGATTATCCAGAAGGTAGCTTAGGAAGCAGGGAAGCAGAAACTGGCGACTATCCCAAAGATGCTTCCTATTTTCTGAATAACGAAGGTTCTGCGTCTGGCAAGTCTAAGCCAAAAGTTAAGAGGTCGCAAAAGAGAAGAAAGAAAGCTGCACACAAAACAGACGATCAATTCGAGGATGACAGAGAGGCTTGCAGTGGCACGGAAGAAGGGTGTAGTTCCAGAAAGGCCAAGGATATATCAGATTTGGATGTATTTGGAAGTAAAGGTTCATGGCCATCTAACAAATCAAACAAAAGAAGCCGCCAACTATTTTTTGGCGGTATGTGTGTGCTAACAATATCTTTTATTTTTGGGCAAAAGTAATTAAATTATTGAAATACAGTCATAGCATTATTTCTTCTAGGCTTCTAGCATGTGTGAAACTATCAGTATGGTGGTTTAAGGGGCTTGAGTCTCATCTTTTACAAAGTTGTGCAGTGCAGTATTTTCTCAACTACCGAATACAATATAGACATATCCTAACTGTCAAATGGCAATAGTATTCAGCAAGGTGGACAAATTGGTTGAGTTTCTTCTTATATGTGCAGCATTTCTTGACCATGTGATGAAAAATAAGTATGCCCTGTGCTGGCATTGTCTATCATCAGTTTTTATTTCATAATATTGATTGTCCTGTTGGGTTGTTGCATCCTGCAAAATAAACAGTCAATCTGCCTACAAACTTCCTGAGGAGGATAACTTGTTGTATTTCTTGCTTTGATATCTACATAGCCCAAATATTTGGTCCTGTTTGACTGACTGGTCTTTGTTCTGCAGATGAATTGTCAGCTCTCGACGCATTACATACATTAGCTGATATCTCTGTGAATATTCTACAACCTTCTTCTATCGCTGAATCTGGTTAGTCTTATCTATGGTGCTAATTTCAGATGTTGTGAGCTATACTTCCATTACTTGATTTCCATGCACCTCATTTTATCCATTATCATGCAACTTCTCTAATTATGTGGTAGAACCATGCAAATGGAATGCACAATTTAGCAGAGTTCAGTACTTGGGTTGTTGCAACCAAATTAGTTTGCCAATCTCATTCCTGTTCACTATGTTTTTGCATGGAGATACAGAAAGTTTATACAGTCATAGGGATAAAGCTACGAGACAGTGCTGCATAGTGGTTGAGTCAGAGTTGATTACTACGAGCTCTAATCATTTAAGAAGTTCTGTGTCAATTCCTTTCCACACAAGGGCTGTTTTTAGACCCTACAGCTCTAAACATGCCTGCACCACTGTTGTTGCTTTATGTCTTTTGGAAGAAATGGATGCAATGAATGTTTCTTGTTTTATCAATATTATAATGCTATTAAGCACCTGTCTACAGTTGACTAGTTTCTGGGCAACGCTGTAGTTGTGCTCTGCCTTGGATATATACTCTAAACAAAGATTTGCTGTGCTGCGTTCAATCTGTTTTACGTGCAATACACTTCACTCAATTTGCCGGTTTCTATTTGCGACACAAGACTTTTACATACTGGGGATACTGCTCAATAATAAGCTTTGTAACTAAAGTGAACAAATTGTTTAACCAGGTCCACAGGTAGATTGCTTGTAAGTTCTAACCGTCACACTTTCATGTGAAAATCTCACAAAAGATATGGATAAAAAATGATATTGCAGAGTTGACTTTTGATTGATATGTTAATGTTCTGTGTTTGATTGTGCTACTGATACTACCCCTAACCATTTTCCAGAATCATCGGCACAGTTTAAGGATGGAAGCAAAGACAATGAATCTGATGATAAGCCTAGTGTGCCTGCAGCAGTATCATTATTTGACAAAAAAGATAAGCCCAGAAAAACGAAAAAGATCAAAAGGCAGTCAGAAATTGCAAGCAACGAGGTGGTTACCAGGAAAAAAGCTAGACTTTCTAAAGATCACCATCATGACGGGAGTACTTCTGACGTAAAGCAGGATGATTGTAAATGTGGTGTTAAAATGGAGAAAAAGAAAAGAAAGTCTTCCACATTGAAGGTATTTCCAAAACTGTACCTATTCAATATGACACAAGCCACATTATTGTTAGTCTATGCTGCTTATGATGTGCATATATTTTGTTGCTTTATGCACAGATCTCCAAAGATGAGAAGAATACACTAAAAGATAGTGAGAAGACCGAGGTGTGCTGTCCTTTTGTAGTTTTGTCTTTTCCTTTGGTTCCTGATAATCACTTCTCAAGTTCTCATCTAAAATACTACGAACTTTCAGTTGATTCTTTTGCATTTAAGTCCAATGCACGATTGAAGCAAGGATTTAGTACCGCAGTCTCAGTAATTGCAGTTTTGTCCATTTGATTATATAACACAGAATATATTAGCATAATAAATAATCTTCTGAAAACCAGGCCGCATTGTGCAGATTTGTTTTAATTTTTTGGAAATATAGTTTCAGTCAACAAATCAGTCCAACGAGGAGATTATGTCTGTTTTTCATCTGTGACATCAAGAGGCTGCCAATATGTGTTTTTGACAATGTCCTGCTGCAGACCCCTTAATCTAATTTCCACCACCATTCAGCAAGAATAAAATTAGGCCTTCACAAATCCTTAATCCCTAAACCTCCATTAACCTTGGGAAAAGGCAGCTTCTCCACCTTAGGAGATGATACCTTTTTGTTGTATGACCTTTTGTTTTAAAGAAAATTTCTCCTTCTCTTATCCATGTGGTAGATAGTTTTGAAGTAAATACATTGATATATAGTAAACAGGGTACTGCTAAGACGTACCTTAATCGAAGTGACTCTTTTGTTATTGACAAAGTATCCCCCTTCCAAACATCCTGCCTTTTTTGTAAATATTCCCTGGGTGACCTACTACCACTACAGTGACTCCCAACAAATTAAGAACCTCAGGCTTTGTGGATTTGTTCTAAACCTGACATAGCCAAGTTTACCTTTTATTTTTCTCCTGTGTGTGTAAATGAATATAAATTTGCTTGTACATCTTCATTTGCTAGGCTTCCGCTGAAGAAGGGAAGGTATCTTCTAATAAAGGTAGGCATACTCATGTCAGTCCAGTTTCAAAACAAAACAAGTCCAAAGCACAGGAAAGTTCTCCAGCACATGCTGATTTTGGAAAAGAAGCCATGGATACGGTGGACATGACAGAAAATGCAATAACTCAGCAATCGGACTCGGCATCAAAGTCTAAAAGCCGGCGCAAGTTAGGCATTTTGAAAGCACTTGCTCCAGAGAGCAAGCCTGCTGAGGGCGCTGATGATTCGTGCGATAATGTTTCCTACCCAGTGAATAACGTTACTGAACTCAAGGTTTGATATTGTTTTATCAACATAAATTTGCTGATCAATGCATCCCATCATTTGCAAGGTGTGAAAGTTACAACTTAAATTTACCCTGACCTGTTGCAGGACAAGCTCTCTCACTGCTTATCTTCACGTTTCCTCCGGAGATGGTGCATGTCTGAGTGGTTCTATAGCGCAATTGATTATCCATGGTTTGCGAAGAGTGAATTTGTGGAGTACTTGAATCATGTAAAGCTGGGTCATGTACCAAGGCTGACTCGTGTCGAGTGGGGTGTTATAAGGAGGTCTGTTATCTTCAGTTGCCTTGTTTGCTTTTGCTTCGTTTGTTTTTCTGAGTCTACTGTTTTGCAGTTCTCTTGGAAAGCCACGTCGATTGTCAAAGCAGTTTTTACAAGAGGAGAGGGAAAAGCTTTCTCAGTATCGCGAGTCAGTCAGACAACACTATGCTGAACTTCAGTCTGGTGTTCGAGAAGGTCTACCAACTGATCTTGCTCGGCCCTTAGCAGTTGGGCAGCGTGTTATAGCCTGTCATCCCAAAACAAGAGAACTTCATGATGGGGGTGTTTTGACTGTTGACCGTAGTCGCTGTCGGGTTCAATTTGATCGTCCGGAGCTGGGTGTTGAGTTTGTGATGGTAAGTTGGTAACCAATGTCTATCAAGTTTCTTTTCATTATTTTGGTGGTATGTTTTATTTTATATCTTCTGGTTTAAATCATTTCCTGTCGTATATTTTGATTTCTTGGATATGTTCCGCAATGCATGATTTCAGTAAACCTATTCTCTTACTTTGGTAGTGATGTATGGCTGTGTGGATGAACCAAAAGGCTAGGGGAGCAAGTATTTAATGCTGAACTGAGAAACTAGGAGAATCCATTTTTGTAATGCTTCACTCTTTACATTTGAGTATGCTTAGACCAAGTACACCCCTGACTTTGCTTTAAAGACTGTTTGGCATTGCTTTTCGGTGCTGTCAATTTTATTTTATTTTGCTGGGGATGTTTAGCAATTGCTTAGTCATAAAGTCACAAAGAAGTTTTGGTTTGGACATCCACATTGTGTCCGGAACACAATTTCAACCACAAGTTTATACCGTATTTATTTGTAAATGTTTAAAAAAATTATAGTAAGGCAAGCGCATTCTTTCTAGACAATACTCTACCAATATTTATTCTTATGTCCAATCTAAATTATCATAAACGGATTATTGATCAAAGGTAAATAATTTGACCGCACATTCTAGGACAATGCCTATCAATGTGTGGAGTACACATTCTGTGTTTTGGCTACTATGTGAATTGCATTTGCACCTTTCCCTGTTGCATCCAGGGAAGGCGCATGCTTATGGAAGAATTTTCTACCTGAGTGACTCAGTGCCAACTGATTCTTTTTTGTTTCTGTTGGAATATAATAAGAAACACTGATGTAAAGATGAAATATGTGGCATGTCAAATAGGTTGCTGTTACTGACCCAAACATGGTTATTGTTGACGAAATTGTTACTTTGCAGGATATTGATTGTATGCCGTTACACCCACTGGAAAATTTCCCTGAGTCTCTCAGACGCCAAAATATCGTGAATAAATACTACAGCAGCTTCTCAGAAGTAAAGTTTGAGGATCGGTCCAAAGAGTATGGTGGTGGAGGTGCACCAAGATTCATACCAAATGTGAGTTTTTGACAGTGCTGGTGAAACTGTTACCCCATAAGTATTTAAATGAAGCAACCCCATAAGTATTTAAATGAAGCAAGCTACTATAATCTGTATACTCAGTGTTTAACTGTTCCCTTGCAGGGGGATGCATTTGATTCGATTGCACAGGCCAAAACCACAGCAAACGAGGCTACAGTCGCTGCACAACAGGCAATGTACGGCCAGCCATGTACGCTGTCACAGATTCAGGAAAGAGAAGCAGATATAAGGGCTCTTGCTGAACTATCGCGTGCTCTTGATAAGAAGGCAAGCTTGTGTCTGGAATTTTATCTAATGCTTTGGGATATTTACTCGACTCAAGTATCCAGCTGTATTTATGTTGTGAACTTATATAATCTTTTGTAGGAAGCCTTGCTGGTAGAGTTGAGGCACATGAACGAAGAAGTGTCTGGAAAGCAAAAGGATGGGGAAATTATTAGAGATTTGGAGCACTTCAGGAAGCAATACGCCATGGTTCTTGTCCAGCTGAGAGATTCGAATGATCATGTAATTAATTCCCAGCTCTACGTGTTACTTGCAGTGGTTCCGTTCGTGAATTCTATGTACTTACGATATGTTTTCATACTCAGGTGGCTTCAGCCCTGCTTTGTCTGCGGCAACGGAACACATTTCATGGGCAGCCAACGCAGTCATATCCTAATAAATCCATGGAAAATGGTGGAGCTTCTAACAGAACACCGGACCCATCTAGTAACCTTTTTGGTTATATTAATCAGGAGTCTGGATCCCAAGTAATGGAAATTATTGAGACTTCAAGGTCCAAAGCTAAAACGATGGTTGATGTCGCTGTTCAGGTTAGACAGTCACACTTGTATTTCTGTCAGTTTCATGTTATGCCTCCCAGTCCAGGAGTCCTTGATGTTCTGAATATAATATATTCATGCCTTTATATACTTCGAATCATCACCACCAGCATCCTGTAAAGATCAGTTTCACTGCATGGTAATAATCATAAGTATACGTGTTATCAGAACGAAGGAAAGTAAACTCTTTTCAACCAGTTGAGCAATATGTTAAAATTGGTAATTGAAGAGTAAATATTTTGCAAATGGTAGAATATGTGAAACTGAAAGTGAAGATGTACATACGTAGCAAAGACAACCAAGTTTTCTTATATCTAACAATCATATATGTAAAGTTCAGTCCTTGAGGGAAGTAAAGAGGCAGAATTAGTTTCATTAATCATCAGCACATTATCTTTTTCGTATGTGCACTACATGCTCTGTAGTCTGCTTTACCCGCGTAGTTATGTTTAGTGTTGGATACATTGAGCATTCAGCTTGTAGAGTTGTTCCATGTCCCTATTTAATTCTGTCTTTGCAATTTCTGAAGTACAAGTCTGTGCTTTGTTTTAATTAATGTTCATGTTTGCTCTGTGCCTTTTTTTTTCTCTGTCTAACCAGGCAATGTGCAAAGTAAGCGAAGGAGAGAACGCTTTTGCCAAGATAGGGGAAGCACTAGACAATCTGAACCTCCGTGGCACCGGCTCTGGTTCGAGCATACTCGGCATAAGGCGGATACCTCCCGATTCGGGGCAGGCAAATTCAGACAACAGCGCCTCGGGCCGCTTCGACCCTGCTGCAGCAACTAATAACATTTCCAGTCCAAGAGTATTGCCCAACGGCAGCGACTCCGAAGCCCAGTTCCCGTCGGAGCTGATTTCGTCCTGTGTAGCGACCATCCTGATGATACAGGTAAGTAAATCATTTATTCTTGAGAATTCTTCTGTCACAATGTTTCTTGGTCATCTTATGAATTCTAACAAATTTAATGGGCCATCATTTGGATTCATCAGAACTGCACGGAGAAGCAGTATCACCCCGCGGAGGTGGCGCACATCCTCGACTCGGCGCTGTCGCGGCTGCAGCCGTGCAGCTCGCAGAACGTACCCATCTTCAGGGAGATCGAGATGTGCATGGGTATCATCAAGAACCAGATGCTGGCCTTGATACCCACTCCTAGTGGCTAGCTAGCTAGTGTCATGCATGGGTATCAAAGACTCTTCTTTTGTTATCTATATATACATATAATATTGTAGGGAAAAAGAAAACTTGACAATGGTATGTGGCTTGTGCTCTCGAGCTTACAACAGTCTGTCTGTACTCTGGACAAGGTGCATCTTATTAGTATTATATTATGATTATTACTGTTGTCGTATCCTGTTAGTTATTTTTTGTTGTTGAGCAATAGAAATTATACATTTAACTTGGATACTCTTCCTCGACAATTTTTCGAGCTGAAAATCGTAGTAAAATATGAATTAAAACCTATAATAAGGGCCAACATACGGGGCGAAGGCTGGGCTATCCATGTGGTCACCTCGAATGCCCATATTCGACAATATTTTGCCTAACATGTATTCTTTGCCGCGCCACTCGAAACCAAAAGGATCAATATATCGACATGGTTGTTACCTTGATCTTCCATCTGGTAGAGGGCACTGAGGTTTCATCTCTTGCATGGCTGTATTGTTGGTAATGGTAATGACACTCGATTTTGGGAGGATACGTGGCTTGGCGACGCGCCTTTGGCGACCCAGTATCCGTCCCTTTATCGTATTGTTCAGCGCCGTGAGGCTCTTGTTGCCACGGTTCTGCAGTCCATTCCGCTCAACATTCAGTTTAGGAGGGTGCTTGTGGGTGACCGATGGAAAGCATGGCTTCACTTGGTTCGGAGATTGATGGGGGTTCAGTTAAATCCTCAGCCCGATCAATTGTGGTGGAAGCTTACTAGATCTGGGAAGTTCACAGTTAAATCGATGTATATTGATATCCTTAACTCAAGTGTGATTCCTAGTTCCAGAGAGGATTGGAAAGTTAAGGTCCCCTTAAAGATTAAAGTGTTTATGTGGTTTGTACATAAACAAGTAATTTTAACAAAGGACAATCTAGTTAAGCGTAACTGGACAGGTTCTACTAGGTGTAGTTTTTGTGATCGGGAGGAGACCATCAAGCACCTCTTCTTTGACTGCTCGTTGGCACGAGGCTTGTGGCGCTCTGTGCAAATTGTCTTTAACATTACTCCCCCGACTTTGGTCAACACGTTATTCGGGACGTGGCTTGCTGGGATAGACTCCAAAACAGCTAGACACATTCGTGTAGGAGTTTGTGCGTTGTTATGGGCAATTTGGAACTGCAGAAATGATTTGGCTTTTAACAGAACAACAACTATTCATTTTTTGCAGGTTTTATTCCGGGCTACTGCGCTGATCCGTATGTGGTCCTTACTCACTCCGACGGAGGCCAGGGAGCGTTTGGTTACTGGATCTGTTCGGTGGGAGATGGTAGCGTGGGATATCTTCAACCGGTTTGGATGACGGTCATGTAATAGGATAGGCGATTAGTTTACCTATCTGTTAATTTGCCAGCCGGTTGTGGCTTGTTAGGCTTTCTGTTTTGGCATTGAGGCTCTGTGTGAGCTTGCCGCTCCTTTTGTTTACAGACTTTAAGACCTTGTTCAACCTTATTTACTCTTTTTAATAAATGTGGCCGTATGCATCGTTCTGATGCAGAGGCCGGGGAATCCCCCCTTTTTGAAAAAAAGAAAAGGCGACATTATGCCTCGGCCTAGAGCCATAAAGCATACATGTAGGTTGACATAACGCCGCCTTTTCTAGGTGTGCAAGAGAGGAAACCTCAGTGCCCTCTACGATGGGGGTACGATGGTATCATACTCTCCCTTGGCTGAGGAAAGATCAAAACAAGTGAGAGAACTTCAACATAAGCATTCCTTACGATAGAGTATTTGCCGGGAAAGAGCATGACAACTTCAACGTAAGCATTCCTTACGATAGAGTATTTGCCGGGAAAGAGCATGACAACTTCAACGTAAGCATTCCTTACGATAGAGTATTTGCCGGGAAAGAGCATGACGGCACGTGCGTCCTCCTCCCCGCCCCTCGCCTTGGGCGGCCTAGGGTGTGTTGCTATGGGCACCCCTATATCTTGCCTTCGGCGAGACTTTGGGAACGCTCGCTGAAGGTGAGACCATGATGGGTCGGCTCAGGAGCGCCAGAGGCCACAGCCTCCTTTTCTGTTTTTTTACATGTTCTGTTTTCGTTTTTTCTTCATTTTTAACTTTTGTTTATGCTTTAAAATATTTTAAATATATATAATATAGAAACACTATAATTGTTTTTGTAAAATGCTGACCAAGCATATGAAAAATGTTAAATGTGAATAGAGAAAATGTTTATCACATATACAAAAATGTATAAAAACATTTGATCAGATAAGCATGTGAAAAGATGCTTCTAGAACACATGAGATGGTAGAGTTGGGGGCTCAATTAGAAGGCAATGTGGCAGAATCTAAGTTGAAAACTTTATCCAACGGATGATAATGCTCGGATTTGCCATATATCGGTCGTTGGATGGAGCATATCCAACAGATAATATTTGAATCTATTGACACACTATATATTGGTATAGATATAGATATAGTAGATCCAAGTTCGAACACCAGCTTCGCCGCTATATGAATCTGGTGGAGGTAGGTACATGGCCGGCCGGAGCAGCGAGATCGAGCGAGCGCCGCTATGTGAGCTCACTCGCCGCAGGAGCAGCCGCGAGCCCTCTTTTGAGGTGTTGAGAAGGCAACATTGTTCTTCACTCCAAATAAACATAGTCACAGAATCCATTGCAGAATTCAGAAACATGAAGAGGACGAACTTTGTGCTTGATGGCCTGACAGATCCACTCAGAAGTCTTGATTCTATCAGCACCATGAGAAAAGATCTAGGCTTCATCCAAGGAAGTAGTGTTGTCGCGCAAGAGCAGCAAGCATTCTGCGAACAGGATGCAAGCTTACCTCGATATGTACATTAAGCCGCTTTCTTTGCAGGAGATCGCAGCGACCCGTGCTTTGGTGGGCATCAACAGAAAGGCGAAGAAGGACCTAGTCAAGATGGGTGATTCCGACTCCCGGGTTGCTCTCCACTTATTCTTGCATGGAGAGGCGGTACCGAGTCTTTTTTTTGGGTGGGTGGGGGGGGGGGGGGGGGGGGGGGGGGTTGCACACGAGCTGCATCTCGCGGTTTTGGGCCTCGACGTTCTCGTGTCTGGCTCAGACGATGTTCCATGATATTTGCGTTAAACCCTACCCCCAACCTCTAGTTCTTTTTTTTTCTACTTTAGTGTCAGTATTTTGGTTTTTGCCCGGTTTTCCTCTAATTAACCGGGCAATTCCATTCTTCTTACTCCCTCTGTTCACTTTTGTAAGACCTTTTAGACATTTAAGACAGCACCTAAAATAGTTTAATTTCAGCTGTCCTAAAGGACTTACAAAAGTGAACAGAGGGAGTATATGGAATGGCACCTCCTGCCCTTGCCTCGGCAAACATTAAAAAAAAAACGCTACAGTTTTAAGTACCAGCTGCACAGCTGCACTTTTTAAGTATATGCAAGAAACTGACACACTTGCAGCAACTAGGTATTAGTCAAACCTCCAAGCTATCAATGTGGAACAAAACTATATATGCGTTAAGTCTAGCTGCATCAAGACCCGTGAATAGATCTGGATCTGTGTATTGATCGCATTCCCAGCACTGCTTCACCGAACCGTTAAGTCTAGCTGCTGCTTCCCTAAAACTAGACTCTCAGGGTCGAGTCTGGTGTTTCACGCAAGAAATTGCCAAAAGGGCATCAAGCTCTTGTTAAGATTTATTGTTAGTATCGTTATCTTTCTGTTCTAATTAAGGAAACAAAAGGGCTCTGCGAATGCTATTTGTAGCTGAAACTTTGCAGGAACATCAAATCTGTGATCATCTTTGATCCCTGAAAGTTTCAGATTTTTTTAATTTTTTTAAATCTTTTACGAATTTACTGTTCATGAGGGTGTAGACGCACCCGAGAGCTGTTACATGTAATTGACTTACTAATTATGTAGTAGTAATATTTTATACACATACATGTGCAGGCTTGGAAGATCATAGGGCAACAAATATCGTCGAATCATGGCAAAATCAAAATTCATTCTTTTGATTTGCAAAATAGTATTATAGTAGGGATTTATTTACAGTTGAAAAAAATGCTAGGGTTTCAACCTCTGACCTCCATTGCTAGAAGGAAACAAGCTGGAGGAATGTCACACTGACCTACTGGTAGTCTGGGGCGAGGGGGAGCACCTGATCAACGAAGACGGCGGCGGCACGGTGAGCTGGCTCAACGGCGGCGGGAGGAACTGTTTTTTAGGCAAGCGAGAGGAAATGGCTGGCTAGACCAGGGCAACAATTCTGGTGGGCCCACCTTCTTTTAGGTAAGCAAGAGGAACTGGCTGGCTAAATCAGGAAAATGTAAATATTCATACCAAGTCGAGGACTTGAACTCGGGTGGGCAGGTTCCACAACAAAGAATCTAACGCATTGTAGTTCATCTATAATATTTTTATTTCTTGATGGGCACAATCTAGTATGCATAGTAATTTCACAACAGAAAACACACGTGCTATACATATATGTTGCAAGTACACAAGTAGGTCAACTAAGTAACCAAATGCAAAACACCATTATTTTCTCTTATATCTAATGAATAGCTTTCCTTGTGGCTCTGGCAAGATCTTGCTCCAGTCTGTCTTGGGGAAAGGAGAGATCAATTCGAGCTCAAAGTTCCTCAACAAATGGCTCCATATCACTTTAAGTTGCATGTAAGCATAGGCCTCCCCAACGCAAATGTGCCTTCCACCGCTAAATGAAGTGTACGAGAACTTGCCACCTACTTTGTCCTCTCTTCTTTCGAGACCGAAACGATATGGATCATACACGTGAGGGTCCCTGTATATATAAGGGATGTTATTGTTGACTATTGTAGGAGTTGCCACGATGTGGTTTTGAGGGATCTCATATTGTTTGCCTTGCTTTGTCTCCACCGTGAAGGGCTTATGTGTCCTGCGAACCAACATTGCTGCTGGAGGGTGCATCCTTAGGGCTTCCTTGATGCAGCTATGCAGCGTATCCATCTCTGAAAAAGCATTGTAATCTAGCCCACCTTTGTATTTCTTGGTGACTCGTTGTTGCTCCTCAATGGCAGCTCTCAAGAAGACCGGATGGCTGAGTAGACAAGATGCGGTCCAAGTGCTAGCGAGAGAGCTTGTGCGTTTCCCAGCAAATATCAATGACATGATAAGCCCGACTAACTCTGCTACCGTTGTAGGGTTGCCATCTTTGTACTCGGAGTCGATTAGCTTTTGTAGTGTGTCTTGCTCAACTCTACCAGAGCTCTTACGGGACTCGACCACGTCAGAGAGTATTTGTGTTAGCTTGATCCGCGCCCTATCGCGCCGCCGGTTTACTGTAGTAGGGAGATATGGGAACAAGAAGCTGATCAAGGTCATACTGCTTTCGATCTCATGAAAAAGTGCATGGACCTCATCAAACATGTTCTCCCGAACCTCTTTTCCGAGTAGACACCAGCTCGAGATCAACATGAGTAACTGCTCGAACTCAAGCTTTAAATCAACTATGCCCTCCTCTCCCCATTTCGCAAAGTAACCCTGCATATACAATCAATCTCGCTGTAAGCTTTGTGCAATTATTTTGATAATAGGGATATATTAATATGAATATGATACCAATTACACTTTACCTCTATGCCAACGCGATATTAAGAGTTAGTTAGAACTCGAGGATGCATAAAGCCAGACTATTTTAATAAGATGGCTGCATGCATCATTATGATGCAGAGGCCAGGGGTACGCCTCCATTTCCAAAATAAATAAATAAAGCCAGACTGTGGTAATGGATTTAGTCTACAACCGACTGGTAAAAAACGCACATACCTCCACTTCTTGAAGCATGGGATGGACATGGCTCCTCAGCCCTGATGCCTTCAGTGCTTCAGTGTGGAAGCGCATCTGTTCAATTCGCGTGGCTTTATCTCTGCCATAACCAACCGCTTTGCCAAACATGGGCACCGTGAACTCGAGCAGATTGCCGTGGCTAATATCTGACTCCAGACCTTGAAAGAAATGCACCGTCACCTCTGGCCCGATCAATAGTGTTACCTTGAGTCCAAATGAACTTACTGTGAAGACACTGCCATACTTGACATACAGATCATTAGCCATAGAAGGCAGGCCTTCCTTCAGGAGGGTAGGTAATAGTCTCAGGAGAGCAACTCCATTCACCACGGGTGGAAGTTGTTGGCTTGTACACTGTGGATCAATGCAACTCATTCTTCTAGCTCTTGAGATCTTTTGGGTGGCTAATAACATGACGAGAAGGACCACAATGGCACACCACATGGCGGTGCTACTTGTCAAGTCCATATGATGATATTTGACCTGCGATTATATTAGTATGAGTTAGAGAAGACATATATCTATATGGTGGATTGCCTTCCTCTTTTTACGTCTATTAATTCCTTGCAGCCAAGTCTAGTTCAATGTCCTAGACAACATGATAGATGTACACTTACTTCAAATTTTCTATAATACCGAATATATATCATGTCGTACTCAATATGAGTCTAATGGTATTGCTTTGGTATTGTAAATGTTGACAATTTTTTCTAGATTTTGTCAAACCTTTCAAAGTTTGATTTTGAAAAAACTGAAATGGATGTATATACAATGTACCTACCGAAACAGCTAGTTTTGTTAACATAGAAACACAGCTACCTTTTTTTTAGTAAAGAGAGAAGTCCATGTTTTAACCTCAAATTGTCATGAATGTCTAAGAAACAACTCCAAACTTTAAAACCGTCTTACTATAACTCTGTACTCTAGAAACCAGCAAAACTTCAGCCCTACCACCCCTCAAACCGGTTTCTTGTCAGTCCGACTCGTTTTGACTGAGTTGACCACCTAGTCAACTGCCGCGTCACAAAAAGGGGTTGAAAGGGTATTTCTACTATTTTTTCAAAATCTGTTTGCCAAAAAGTGTGAAGCTTTCTTAGATTGGTCACCATGCTAGCGTTGATTTTACAGAATTCTTTCAATTTTCTGTGGACACTTTAATTTTTTTGGTCAAAATTTGACAAAAAATGGGCTGAAAGCGTATTCTACTGTATTTTCAAATATGGTTGTCAATGAAGTATGAAACTTTCCTGGATTGGTCAAAAAGTATTCTACTGGACACATTACAAAAGATCAAACAAAAACAAAGCAATAATAGGCCAAGATAAAAAGATAATTAAACCCATTAAGAGGCGCTAGAATGGTGGTCAACCAGCTAGGCCATGTGGCGCATGCTGGTTGGACACGGTGAGAAATTATTTTTTAGAGTTTTTTAAATAGTAGGAAGACTTTCGAGAAAAGTTTATCTAGCCTTTTTCTTTTTTCCTTTTTAAGATGGTTGTGATGTCCACATGATGCAAGCATATTTTTTTAAAAAAATTGACATGATGGTGAGGTGCGCATAGTTTTCTCTCAAGCGGCCCGCAATAACGGACTCCAACCACTAGTGTTACATCGAAGTCCTCTGTACTCATTGACTCTGGATCCATCCTCCCTTGCATCTCTACTTTTCTCTATACACCTAGTGAAGAAACTGCAGAAGACCAAACATGCACAAGTTGTACTAACCTCACAGGTTTGAAAGAACAACTCGTATGAGCCGCAGCCCCCAACAAATGAGTACCTAAGATCACTGTACACACTACGGCTGGCAGCACACCCCTTGCAAGAGATGTTGCCGAAATGCTTCTTTGTCGTTGTACTACTGGGAAAGAAAGTCGGAAGCAAAAATAAAATAAAGTAAAATAAACATATCGGCAAGAACGGAGTTGTCGATCCGTAGGACCAAAACACCATTGTTGTCCAGCGTAGGTCACATCCGCACGAGAGCCACACCAGACCAGAGGGAGGATAGAACCATGTGACTTTTATTCTGTATATGACTCCACCTCCACAGTTGAGACTTTGCCGTTAAGGACCCAAAAATCAGACATAGATGAAAAGCTAACTGGACTCCGAGCGCTGATCCGTAGTTTTCCTCACCTCCGGAGCCGAATAAGCTGCGGGAGGAGAGGGGAACCAGCGGAAACGATGAACCCAGTCGACGGCGCCTAGGGATTTTCAGAACAGGACAAAACTCGATCTTGAGAAACAAATAGCTTAGCTAGGAAACATTTATAGCATGTAATAGATAGCATAATCGGGTGCCAGTTCCATTTGAGTTGAACCATGCAGATCGCTAACTAGCTGACCAAGTGCACAAAGCAGATCAGAGCGTACCTGAATCAGAAGCACAAAAGGGTACGTTTCGATTCCTTTACTCCATGAACCACAACGGCAGCAAACCCTTAGGCCTTCTTTGGTTCATAGGATTGAAAAATCATAGGAATAGAAAAGTCATAAGAAATGAGATGACATGCATCTCAAATCCTCTGCATAGGAATAGAAAAGGAGATGTCCTTTGATTCACACCATAGGATTTTTTCCATTGATTCTAGACTAATGTTTATTTTCTTATGAAATGTGGAGGATAGGAAGAATTCCTTCATAGGAATAGGATTTCATTCCTACAAACCAAAGAGCTCTGAAGGAAATTTTCCTATAAAAATCCTATCCTATGAAAATCCTACAAAATTCCTCCAAACCAAAGGAGGCCTTAGTGTACACACTTATAATGAGGTCGTTGAGCATTGACGTGCAGCAGGTGTACAAAAAAATAAATAATAGATGTAGTACAAAGTCAAATAAGGGTGTGGCGTGTACACATGGCTATAACATGGGGGGGGGGGGGGGGGCACATAAACTAATTAAGAGGGTGCGCTAACAAAGGGTGACTGCATAATTAAGCCTGCTATACAAAATCATGAACATATCCAATAAAATGATGAGGTCAATGCTTGGATGATACAACATGGAAGCCTATCAAGTAAACTGCATGGTGTTTTGCAATAAATCCGCTTCCGTACACCCCCCTTTAACACATCAATGGCTGTGATTATCATATACCCCTTCGTAATAAAGGGCATGATAGTCTTTTTTGAAAGTACATTGTCTACCGAGAGCTGAAATAAGGAGCTAGTTGAGGAATCAAACTCATCACCTTGTCCTCCAAGCCACACAGCATGCCAATCCACCATGCTGTCCTTTGGTGATAGAAATAGCACAAGATATATAATAACACACTAGGCCGGTTCCTCTCAAGGAAAAGTTGTGCGTTTTATTCGCACTTATGAGGACTCGATCGCTCAACATCTGGAAAAATAAAGCTTGTAAAAAACTCAAGGCGACCAGCTAGACAGTGAAGGTTTTATGGCTAGAGGAAGGGAAATAGCATTTATGACTTCAACTTTCTATAAGTATATAAATTATCAACTGTAGACTTCGTGCCGTTTGTGGAGATACTTTCTAAACTGCCAAAACGCCTCCATTCACTTGAGGCAAGTGGGGAAACACCTTTGCTTTTTCTAGACGTTTCATCAAAATGCCAAAAAAATCTATATGAAGGCAATTAAAAAGAACACGTCAAAATACTTTCTTTTTTGCACGCATCCTGCCATAGATGACAACTTAATCCAGTCAGACATTTTTCTTTGGCGAGTAAGACTTGTATTACAATCCAGCTTACACAGGTCCACAATTTCCATGGGACCAGAGCCCAACCAAACTACTGTTCTATCTTCAGTTCTAGCATTTTTATCTACATAATCGCTAACCACATATTGGTTACAATTGATATGAATACCACTGGCCATCTTACAAGACAGGGCCATCTTAGATTTTGACACAGGGACCTTGAATTTTATGGACCGGCCAGGGAACAAACGAACACCCCCAGCTCTAAGGAGGAAAAACGTTCATCGATTCTAAAAAAGGTAGCAAAATTGAAAAAAGTTCATCGATTTGAAAACAAATAAATTTGAAAAATAAAAGTTCACAAATGAATACTTTATTCACAGGAGGCCGCCGTCTGGGCCGGTTCACTGTCGCGCGTGGAAACATAGAAATAAAATAAAATAACAGTTTTAAGTACCTGTTTAAGTTATGATTTTAAATATTTTTTCCGTCAAACCTGACATGGATTTATACCATGTGCATACCCACCTGCCATAAGTTGAGGTCATTTCACGAATGTCCGAAAAGATATCATGTTCAACAGAGGATGTTCGGCCAGAAGGCTTCGCCTGAGAGCATGTTGTTTTCTAACATCCTTGAAATGACCTTAATTTTTTTTCCATGGCCTTGTATGACCAATTCAAGGCAACATGTCAAGTTTTTTTTTTTTTGGTTTCTGACAAATTTTGCATTTTCTGAAGATTTCTCGATAAAAAAAAGACCGATACATGACCGGACGTGTCAAAACTTGCATACGGTGTCAAAAATCGTTCAAACATGACATGGATGCCTACCATGGGCATGCCGTCCCATTTGCAAAACCTGATGTCATTTGAAGGATGTCCATATATAGATCATGTCCAACAAAGGGTGTTCAGTTTGGCCAGAAGCCCAGAAGGCTCCGTTGAGAGCAAGTTGATTTTTGACATCCTTGAAATGGCACTAATTTTTTTCATGGCCCAGTACAGCCAATTCGAGGCACAATGCCAAAGCTATTTTGGTTTTCGAATCTTTTTTGCATTTTCTGGACTTTTCACGGTCAAAAAAGCCCGATAAATGTTCGAATGCGTTGCAACTGCACATGGTGTCAGACATGATTCCAACTTCACAACAAGAATTTCTGATATTGTATGTAAGTTGTGACACATCTGACCATTTATCGGCCTATTTTTACTGAGAAAACTCCAGAAATGCAAATTTTATCGAAAACCAAATCAACTTGGCATGGTGCCTTCAATTTGCCATAAAATGCCATGGGAAAAATTGGGGTAATTTCAAGGATGTTGAAAAACCTGCTCACAGACAGACCCTTCTGACCTTACCCAAACACTCTTCGTTGAACATGGTGTTTTTATGGACATCCTTGAAATTACTCCAACTTTTGCATGCCGATGTTAGGCATCCATGCCAGATTTGAGTGATGTCGACACCATATGTAAGTTACGACGGGTTCGACCATTTATCGCTCTTTTTGACCAAGAAAACTCCAGAAGATGCAAACATTGAAGAAAACCAAAACAACTTGGCATGGTGCCTTGAGATGGTCATACAAGTAAATAAAAAAAATTAGGGTCATTTGACGGATGTTGAGAACAACATGGTCTTAAATGGAGCCTTCTAACCCACCCAACTTGAACATCGTGTCCTTTTTACATTCTTGAAATCATCCCAACTTTTGCAAGTCGGCGGACATGCCCATGGTAGGCATCCATTCCAGATTTGAAGCACAAAATATATATTTAGAAACTTAATTTGAACAAGTACTTAAAATTACTATTTTGAGTTTTTAACATAAGTAATAAATACAAAGAGGTAAAATTGAAAACCATAAGTGACCTTTAAAGCATTTAATAAATATTTTAAACAGAAAAGTATTTGAAATCATTATTTAAAAAGGTAGTGAAAACTTGTATTTTGGTATTCAAAAGGAGAAAAATGAATTAACGAAAAATAGAAAAAATAAAAAATGGAAAATAAAATAAAACGATTAGGCCTTGGTGCCCAATAGCTCGTTGATTTGGAAAATTTTCATCACTTTAAAAAAATCAAGGATTTGAATATTTCTGCAAAATTTCAAAAACAAATCACTAAAAAAAGTTACAAAAAGCGTTCCCAGTTTTGGGAACATCGGCTTCCCAGTCATTTTTGCCGGTTTTGGGAACATTCTTGGAGGTCAGGAACCACACTTTTTCCTTTTCTTTTTATCTTCTCTCCTCTTTTTTTCTGTTTCTTTTTTTTCTTTTTTGTCTTCTTTCACTTTTCGTTTTTCAGTTTATTGTTTCTATTTCTCATAAATTAAAAATTTCCAGAATTCATTTTTTTCGTATTTTCCTGACATCTTGTGGAATTCAAAATTTCTTACTGTTTTTCAGAAAAAAATCATGTTTAAAATTTTGTTCGCTCTATTAAGAAAAGTTCATCTTTTGACATTCTGAGCAAGTTTGAAAGACATAAACATTTTTTTAAAATTTCTGTAAATTTTGGTAAAATACCAATGTTTGTATTTTGAACAAAAATGGATAAAGAAAAACCTGAGTGAAAAATGTGCAGAAAAAACGAAAGAAAAACCAATGAGTGAAGGTGCTGTATTTTTTCCTCTGCGTTATTTATCTCGAACAAGAAGTAGAAAACAAAGCTAGTGGGCACACCAGATTAGCTATCCCAGATTGTTGGTCGCTTAAACACAGTGCATGAGGACTGAAGTTCAATCCCAGCTGGTCGGACATCCATTTTTTTGAGTTTAAACTTTAAAGAAGCTAAACAGGCTGAGCCCATGAGGGAGGGGCAAGAAATTAAACAGGCTGAGCCCATGAGGGAATTGTACGACCCTACGGCCTATACGTTCTACGTATGAAAGTGGGTACAATGTGTGAAATGTCCATACTATCCTTTATACGTTTTGTGAGGGGGGGGGGGGGGGGGGGGTACCGGAGCGGGACTCGTTTTGCAATTGCTTTGTTTGCTTTTGCTTCGTTTGTTTTTCGGAGTCTACAGTTTTGCAGTTCTCTTGGAAAGGTACGTCGATTGTCAAAGCAGTTTTCACAAGAGGAGAGGGAAAAGCTTTCTCAGTATCGTGAGTCAGTCAGACAACACTATGCTGGACTTCAGTGTGGTGTTCGAGAAGGTCTACCAACTGTTCTTGCTTGGCCCTTAGCAGTTGGGCAGCGTGTTATAGCCTGTCATCTCAAAACAAGAGAACTTCATGATGGGAGTGTTTTGACTGTCGACCGCAATCGCCGTCGGGTTCAATTTGATTGGCCGGAGCTGGGTATTGAGTTTGTGATGGTAACCAATATCTATCTAGCTTCTTTTTAGACCATTTTGTTGGCATATTTTATTTTATCTCTTCTGGTTTAAAACGTTTCCTGCTGATTGTTTTGATTTCTTGGATTCTACTCCGCAATGCATGGTTTCACTAAACCGATCCTCTTCATTTGTTAGTGATGGTATGTCCGTGTGGATGAACCAAAAAGCTAGGAGAATCATTATTTTAGTGCTGAACTGAGAAACTAGGAGAATACATTTATGTTATGTTTTCGTTCCTTATGTTTTACTCTTTACATTTGAGTATGCTTAGACCAAGTACACCTCTGACTTTTGGTGCTGTCAAATTTTTTCTTGCTGGGAATCTTCAATCTTTACCAATTGCTTAGTCCTCCATTCACAAAGAAGTGTTGGTTTGGACACCAACATAGTGTCCAGAACACAGTTTTGACCACAAGTTTGTACTGTATTATATTTGCTAAATAAAAGAAGCATGGCAAGTGTATCTTTTTAGACAATAATATACAGATATTTATATCCGTATGTGCATTCTAAATTGTCATAAAAGGACTATTGATCAAAGATAAGTACTTTTACTGCAATTTCTGCCTCTTTTGTTTTAATGTATATACATGTTTGCTTTGTGCCTCTTTTTTGTTTAACTAGGCAACGTGCAAAGTAAGTGAAGGAGAGAATGCTTTTGCCAAAATAGGGGAAGCACTAGACAATCTGAACCTCCGTGGCACCGGCACTGGTTGTAGCATACTAGGCATAAGACGGATACCACCCGATTCGGGGCAGGCGAATTCAGATAACAGCGCCTCGGGCCGCTTTGACCCTGCTGCAGCAACTAATAACATTTCAGTCCAAGAGTATTGCCCAACGGCAGCGACTCCGAAGCCCAGTTCCCATCGGAGCCGATTTCGTCCTGTTTAGCGACCATCCTGATGATACAGGCAAGTAGATCAATCTTTAGAGATCTTACGAATTCTTTCTTCAGTCACAATGTTTCCGGGGTCATCTTACGAGTTGTAATGTAACGGGCCATCTTTTTTGATGCATCAGAATTGCACCGAGAAGCAGTATCACCCTGCGGAAGTGGCGCACATCCTCGACTCGGCGCTGTCGCGGCTGCAACCGTGCAGCTCGCAGAACGTCCCCATCTTCAGAGAGATTGAGATGTGCATGGGTATCGTCAAGAACCAGATGCTGGCGCTGATATATACCCACCCCTAGTGGCTAGTGTTCATGCATGGCCAAACATTCTCTTCTTTTGTTATTTATATATACATATGTAGGAAGAAAGAAACTTGACAATGGTATGTGGCTTGTCTTCTAAAAGCTTACAAGAGTCTGGATAAGGTGAACCTAACCTATCTTATTAGTTATTATTATACTATTATCGTGTAGTCTCCCTATAAAAATATTAAAACCAATAAGTGCAAAAGAAAGGGGCGCACGGCAACCCGAAAGAAAAGACAAGAGATCTCTTTTGAAAAATTGCCAAACCAAGAAGCCTTGCTAGGTGAAACATTATCAAAGGTCTTTGCATTCCTTGGTTCCAAATATCCGAAACAGCAGCAGCAGCAGCTAGGGGTTTGAAGAAGAGAGTCATGTTAAAATTGGTCTTGAGCTGAATGAAACAACGAGAACACAGTGCATCTAGATCCTTCACACAGTTTCCTAAATGATTCTTCACACAATCTACTTTGAAACAAATGAGTTGTGCCAACATCACAAATAGAAAGCAAATCATGAGAAAGGCTGTGATGCCACTGCAGTTCACCAACCGCATTTTCATCGGCTTCTGTGACCTTCCCACTTTCTCAGCACGCAAACAAAGATAGCAATCCAGTATTTAGCTAAAACACTGCTATATGTACAAATACACATAACATTTTCAAAGAATTAGCTCGAAATCCATCATGCAAATGACACAACTAGTCTACGATAACGAATTAGCTCGGATCAATCATCACATGTGGATAGCGAAATTCGATCACACATTCACACCCATTATCTAAAACATTACATAGCGTTTTCAAAGAACTAGCTCATAATCCATCATGCAAATGACACTACTCAGATTAACCATCACATGTGGATTATAGCAAAATTCGACCACATTCACACCCATTGTCTAAAGCATGCCCTTGTGTCATTAACGCCAGCGTCTCCAAAGCAATCTTGTCTCCACACATTAACTCAGCACTGGCCAAGGGTTGCAGGTCCCCCAAACAAAAACAAGGTCTTGGTTACCATAGATCAGTGATGCTCGATGCTGATTTTCACATCGCCAACAACCGGCTGCAACACCTGCACCAACGAGCTGGCCCTTGGATCATCTTCATGGCAGTAGATTTTGACCCTCTGGATGCAAGGGTGTCTGCCTGAGCCCGACAGCGGTGCTCCCCTGGTTGACGACAGAGCAGATTCAGAATCCTTGCATGTACTAAATTCCTCCTGCATAATCGCAACATATTATTGGTCAGAGGTTCTACTACCCTAGCAGATCAACTGGTGTATAACTGTACATACATAGTTTTGAGCAAGTATACCATTGTGAGCTTAAGTTTTAGTTCCTTCAGCTTGCACGAGCGCTGGAGAATGCGAAGCAGCGGGTAGAAGTCAGCAGCCATGCACCACTCACCCAGCACCAGGCTTGTCAGGTTGCTGAACATAGCGCATGTCCTCAAACTCCTCTCGAATGAGACCTTCATATATATCAGAGGTAAAATCGAAATGATCAAAGACAGTGAGGTTAATAGTTTGATTACTCGATATTTCCATGCTAGCTTGTTAAAATAAGACCAGCACATAAGACAGAAACAAGTAAGCTCAAAACGCAAAGATCCTCTGAATTTAAATCCGAGAAGCAACTATATAACAGAATCTAACTAAGGAAGCAAATATGATGAAAAGAAGAACTAGTTTGTACCTCAGGTAATGGTGCATGCAACTCCAAGGTGGTGGCATGTGAGAGGCCATCAAGTAGACGATGATCCGCTATTGTGTTTCGCTTATAATAATGAAACCTAGATGTTAGACTAACCGAGGCTGTTACAAGAGAAGACAGATCCCTAATTACTATAGCACCAGGATCACACCTTGGGTCAACGATAGAGACATGGGTAAGGTTGCTAGCACAAATCACGAGACCACCAAAGATATGGCAACCAATGATACGTAGAACCTTGAGTGACCTCGATGATATCTCCTTCAGGTCCCACAAACCACAATGCTCCAGCTCTAAATGCTCAAGCACTGGGCAGTCACAGTTCAGTGGCCTAAAGAACCCATGTCTCAACAAGTTATATTGGAGCCTGACTGTTTTGAGGTGCTGTGAAGGAAACATGGCTGTGCTATCCAAAAGGGCAGATGCAGAAACATGAAGGAGACGAACTTTATGCATGATGGCATGACGAATCCAGTCACAACACAAGGTCGTGTCAACAACATGGTGCACAGAGATCCAGGCTTTATCCAAGGAAGTAGTGAGCAGCAGGCGGTCCCCGAATTTCTCCAGCTTGTCGTCATCCATAAAGTCCTGGTGGTCGATGCGGATGTATGGCGCAGAGGCCCAGAGATTACGCCACCTTGGCGAGAGCAGACTTGTGCGCACGGCCTCCGGCATCGGCAGGAAGGACATCACGCAGTGTAGCAGCTCGTCTGGAAGGCTGCTGAGCCTGTCGACACCGTCACTGGTGCCTCGCGCCCTCTTGGAAGTGCAGGGGATTGAAGCTAGTTCCGACATCTCATCAAACAGCCAGCTGCATGTATCCAGCACAGGGCAATAAATCAATAGTCAAAATCACAGATGTACACTCCGCAGAGACATGTTAGAAGTTACAAACACAAAGAGAGATGACCCGGTTCCATTCATGGGACGATTTATCCAAAAACATGATATGAATACCACGTATCTACAAACTCGTCACCTTTATTTTGTGGGCTAAAAAATCATGAATAATCCTTAAAACAGTACAAGGAATTCTATGAATCCTTTCGCTCTTCAAGAAAAAAAAGGAAGTTTATTTGATGGGACCGGATAGCTAGCATGGTACAAATTACTCCCTCCGTCCCATAATATAAGAATGTGTTTTACACTTCTTATATTATATGGGACGGAGGGACTATTAAACAGACTTGCCTACCAGTTTAGAGTAGACTCCAGAAATAAGATGACCACCTTAATAAAATTAACCTCGTACAGCACCAAACTAAGAAACTCAGTTTGGTTACACTTTTTTTGAACCGGGCGTAACCCCTTTCCATTACTTTGACATAACGAAAATACAAAGTTCTCATACTGAAACTACTAAGGAGACTAGAAAGGGGAACGCGAGTTCAACGCATCCTTGGAAAACCCACTGCAAGCACTCGTCATCGAGCAGCTTACCATGGGGCGAAAACCCAAGGACACCCAAACACGATCTAGGCCTATTCAGGAATCCAGCAAGTCTTAAGATACTCCCTCCGGTCCTTTTTACTCTGCTTATTAGAATTCTCTGAAGTCATTTTTATATGAAAAAATATCAACATCTGCCATGCTAAAATTATATAATATGAAACTTGAAGTCATGACACATCTAGTGGTATTGATTTCAGATTGTGAATGTTGACACTTTTTTCGACAAAACTGGTCAAACTTTACGAGGCTTGACTTCAGTCAAATCTTATATGCGAACTAAAAAGGACCGGAGGGAGTATCAAAAAGGATTACCGTCATTGAGCAGTTTGGTTACACTTACATCGATTTCCAGAAAAAAGAAGGAAAAAGAAAAGTAGAGAAAGAAAAACGGAAAATACATATGTGGTGGTCAAGAAACGCTGTGCTTGATGTTGATGAGCAGCAAGAGGAAAAAGATGGTGCTCTACAGGCAAAGCTAACATGACTTGTAAAAACATCTTATATTGTGGGACTGAGGGGGTAGTATATAGCAACCTAGGGCTTTGACCGATGGAATCATCCGAAGCACGCATGTACGGATATGTACTGGGATTTACTTACAGTTGGGTGGGGAAAAGAGATATAGTGCTAGGGTTTCGCCCTCCGATCGATCTCCGTACGTATTGTGAGAAAGAAACTAACTAGCTGGAGGAATGGCGCGCTGACCTTGCCTTGTAGTAGCCGGTAGCGAGGCGGTACGGCGTCCTGCCTCCTGGTCGCCGGCAGCGTCGTCGGCGGCGACGCGGCCGTGCGAAGCAACCGGCGGCGTCTCGCTCTCTCATGCTGTGCGTCGGCTCGTCTTGTTTTTCCTGCTGAGCAACTGGACCGACTGCTTTCTGTTGTAATAGTTAGGCCCGGTTTGGTGGCAGACCATTAAGCAAAATCAACGTCTAATGGAAAGCCGACCCGTTGAAAACCTGCTGCGACTATTTATCTTTTTTTTTGAGCATCAGACACAAGCGCTCATATACACGCGCATACACTCACCCCTATGAACGCACACACGCACACCCTACCCTTATGAGCACCTCCGAAAGACTGAGCCGACATATCATCTTGAGATTTACGAAGTCACCGTAGGCGCCTCGTCGTCGACGGGAACGTCTCCTCCCACTGAAAGCGTATCGCCGGAAATCCTGAAATAAATCCAGGAATAATGCGAGCACCAGGATTTGAACCACTGTCCACCTAACCAACTCAACCATAGGTTGATTCGCTCTGCGACTATTTATCTTGTTTGGTTTTTATTTATCTTGTCCATTTTTTGGATTTCTTTTTTCTTCTCTATTTTTCTTTTTCTTTTTTTTCTTATGTTTTTTTCACTCAACATTTTCGTATATGTCAAAAATGATTAACAAGTGATCAACATGTTTTCGTATACACATTCAACATTGTCCGAACGAATATTCACATTTTTCAAATACTTGTTCAACATCATAATACTTACTCAATATTTTAAAATACTTGTTCAACATTTTTAAATATTTGTTTAACATTTATAATACTTATTCAACATTTCCAAATACTTGTTTAATATTTTTTAAAATTCTTGTTCAACATTTTTTAATACTTATTCACCATTATGATAATGTTTTTTTTCTAATAGACACACACACATCTGGACCGTGCAATGCAGGCCGCACTAACATACTTCATTTAAGGCTGGTTGTAATGAAAAGTATCATATACTAGTATCATGCATAAAAAAATAAAAGAAAAACAAAATAATATGGTACTACCTCCGTAATGCATAGTATCATAATTTAGTATCTTATAGATTGCCTTATTAATTGTCATGCATAACACAAGATAGTACAACATTTAATATGATATGGTATCATGATATGGTACCACATCCTCTTTTTCCTAATTTAATTGTGTGCCACATCATTCAAAAAGTCTACTTGGCATGCATGATATTGCTTATGATATTCCCATTACGACCAGCCTAATATATCAAGCCAGTGACAATACCCAACAACTTGGGGCAGCTGCCCGCGTTCGCCAGCGAGCTGCCATAAAAACATACCTATGACTTAATACACCATAGCAATTAATTAGGTTAATTAATGTTATGTCACAACCCTAGAATTTGACTGCAAATAGTTGCACAAGCATCCATGCATCATGTCTAAATTTCTTTGAAAGTTGAAATGGAGATTGTTGAAACCCTAGCACCAAATGAATTTCAACTAGGGCCAAGTTAAATCTTTTCAATGAACCCAAAATGCCCCTCATAAATGTTCATCATTTTTGTTTTGGTCCAGAACCTCTGCCAAAAATGATGCACACTTTTTTAGGACATTCTGGGTTATTAAATTAAATCATATATTATTTGTTCTTGGACATTTAAATGCTATAAATAATTTTAAATGTCCAAATGATCTTGAAAGTAAATGATGGCTGTTGGAAATAATCCAAACAGAGCCTACAAATATTTTCAGGGTTTTTGATAATGCTCTGGCATTTTTATTAAAGCCAAAACAAATTACAGAAATAGAAAAAGAAACAAAAATAGAAAAGGGTTAGAAACTCACCTGGCTTACTTGTCCAGCCCAGCCGGCCTGGCACTGTGCCGGCCCAGTCCACTTGCTGGCGCCAGTCGTCCTCAACCTCGTGCCAGTGGGCACGAGGGCGTGTGCCCACGGTGCACTAGCACGCCCGCGGCCACTGACGGCCACCTCCTGCTTCTGTCGACGCCCTGGACGACCCCATATGGCGCCACGCACCTCCCTGCCTCTCTCTCTCACTCTTCCTCGCTCTCACCCCCTTCCCTGGATTCCTCTCTCTCACGCCCGAGCGCACCGCAGCGCGCCGCCGAGCACCACTGCGGCCACCGGCCACCCCACGCCTCGCCAATGCGCCCAGAAGCTCCGCCACGTCGCTTGCTACCTCTCCGTCAAGCCACGAGACGCCGGACGCCCCGCGGACCCGTCACCGCCGTCTTCTTCATCGCCGGCCGCCCGAGATCGCTGTCAACGCCCCGTCGCCACACGTCCTTCCACGAGCCCACAGAACACGCCGCTGGATCCGCTATGAGATCCTGCTTCGAACCTCTCTTCTCCCCCTCGTTTATGCGTGCTCTAGCTCCGTTCCCCGCCATGGCCGTAGCTCCTCGCCACCGTTTCATGTCGCCACCATGGCCAGGGCCACCGCACCTCGCGCCCGCGCGTGTTCCCGCGCTCAGCAGCCTCCCAGAAGGCCAACGCCGCCGCCCGCAGCTCCTGCCATGCACTGCAGCCCCGCGCGCGCACCTGGCCGTGCTTTGGCCGCCGCCCGCAGCTCCTGCCATGCACTGCAGCCCCGTGCACGCACCTGGCCGTGCTTCAGTCGCTGCCCTGAGCTCGTTTCCGGCGAGCTCCGGCGTCCGCGCAGCTTCCCGCTTGCTCCCCTGGATGCGGACGAGTCCGGGCTATGCCCTGGTGCCCTCAGCGCGCCAAACCCCCGCCCATAGCGCTTTCTCGATGCCCTCCACCGCGGATTTGGTCGTCGGCGTTTACACTCCGGTGGTGCTGAATGTGGCGTCATAATTATGGCCTAATCACATTTAGTTCAACCACCTCAGCCACTGACAATAGGGACCCACCGACTAAATAACCTCGGGTTAAGTTTAATTAGATTTAATCAAACACGGGGGGCCCACACGCCAGCATGGACCTTGCTGATGTGTCCGTGGACCGGTCCCACCTGTCTGTGACACGAGCCAACACTATGAGACTGACCAGTGGGACCACTGGTCAGGTTTGACCTGGACCAGCCTGTTGACTTGCTAACGTCATGCTGACGTAGTTAATCTTTTCTGGAATTAGTTTATTTTTGAAATAACCAGAAATTCCAGAAAATGACTTAAACTTAAAAAATCCATAGAAAATAATCTATAACTCCAATGGAAATAATTTATATATGAAAAATGATCAGAAAAATCCAAAGAATCTGTTTATGGCATTTGCATGCATGTTAGAGCAACTTATGTCCTCTGTTTAGGACAATTCAATTAAATGGCATTTAAGAAAGCACATATGGAGTTTGAATTTGAACCTAGTGTTTAAACCAACTCCATTTAACTTGTTGCTAGTTGCATTAGGCCAATCAACAACATATTGCCATGTCACATTCATGCATCATATTGTTGCATGACATTCATAAAGTAGATATGACGGAGACGTATCACCTTACCATAAACCATTTTATACAGAGACATACCATAAAATTGCCATTAGAACTGTTTTGGAGTCATTTTACTTACCGTACCACATACCTATTCCTTTTTAGAGTCTGAAATGTTCCGAAAAGTGTCCCTTATGTATTCCTCCGGGGTTACGGTTTCAATAATATTGGTTTCAACATTTATAGGATTACCTGAGATATAATGTTTGATTCTTTGACCGTTCACCACCTTCAGATTTGTGCCTTCGAAGTTGTTGATTTTTATGGCACCGGAACGATAGACCTCCTCGATAACGTAAGGACCTTCCCATTTAGAGAGAAGCTTTCCTGCAAAAAATCTTAAATGAGAGTTGTATAGCAATACATAATCACCTACATTAAACTCATGCTTTTGTATCCTTTTGTCATGCCATATTTTAACCTTTTCTTTAAACAATTTGGCATTCTCATAGGCTTCGATTCTCCATTCATCAAGTGAGCTAATGTCAAATAACCTTTTCTCACCGGCAAGTTTGAAATCATAATTGAGCTCTTTAATAGCCCAATAAGCCTTATGTTCTAGTTCAAGAGGTAAGTGACATGCTTTTCCATAAACCGTTTTATACGGAGACATACCCATAGGATTTTTATATGCAGTTCTACAGGCCCATAATGCATCATCAAGTTTCTTGGACCAATTCTTTCTAGATCAATTAACAGTCTTTTGCAAAATTAATTTGAGCTCTCTGTTACTCAATTCTACTTGACCACTAGACTGTGTTGATAAGGAGATGCAATTCTATGATTAATGTCATAATTATCAAGCATTTTACGAAAGGCACCATGAATAAAATGTAAACCACCATCAGTCATTAAATATCTATCCAAACCCCATGAAAATAACTTCTTTAAGCATCTTAATAGAGGTGTTATGATCAGCACTACTAGTTGGAATATTTTCTACCCACTTAGTAACGTAATCAACAATGACTAAAATATGTGTATACCCATTAGAGGTAGGAAAATGTCCCATATAATCAAAGCCCCAAACATCAAATGGTTCAATAACAAGTGAATAATTCATAGGCATTTCTTGATGTCTACTAATATTACCAATTCTTTGACATTCATCACAAGACAAGACAAACTTACGGGCATCCTTGAAGAAAGTAGGCCAATAAAAACCGGATTGCAATACCTTATGTGCAGTTCTATCTCCATCATGGTGTCCTCCATAAGCCTCGGAGTGACACTTGCGTAGGATCTGTTCATGTTCATGCTCAGGTACACAACGTCTAATAATACCATCTACTCCTTCTTTATAAAGATGTGGGTCATCCCAAAAGTAATGTCTCAAATAATAGAAGAACTTTTTCTTTTGCTGTTATGTGAAACTAGGTGGTATAAATTTAGCAACAATATAATTAGCATAATCAGCATACCATGGAGCAGTACGAGAAGCATTTATGACATTTAATTGTTCATCAGGAAAGCTATCATCAATAGGTAGTGGGTCATCAAGAACATTCTCTAACCTAGACAAGTTGTCTGCAACGGGGTTCTCAGCTTCCTTTCTATCAATAATATGCAAATCAAATTCTTGTAGTAGGAAAACCCATCTAATAAGTCTAGGTTTAGCATCTTTCTTTTCCATAAGGTATTTAATAGCAGCATGATCAGTGTGAATAGTTACTTTAGAATCAACAATATAAGGTCTGAACTTATCACAAGCAAAAACAACTGCTAAAAATTCTTTTTCAGTAGTAGCATAATTTCTCTGGGCATTGTCTAGAGTTTTACTAGCATATTGAATAACATTTAATTTCTTATCAACTCTTTGCCCTTGAACAGCACCAACAGCATAATCACTAGCATCACACATAATTTCAAAGGGTAAAATCCAATCAGGTGGCTGAACAATAGGTGCAAAAATAAATGCTTTCTTAAGTATTTCAAATGCTTCTACGCAATCATCATAAAAAATAAAAGGAATATCTTTTTGTAATAGGTTAGTCAGAGGCCGAGAAATTTTTGAGAAGTCCTTAATGAACCTCCTATAAAAAATGGCATGACCGAGAAAGCTTCTTATACCTTTAATATCCTTGGGACATGGCATCTTTTCAATAGCATCAACTTTAGCTTTGTCAACTTCAATACATTTTTCAGAAATTTTATGCCCCAAGACAATACCTTCATTAACCATAAAGTGGCATTTCTCCCAAATCAAGACAAGATTAGTCTCTTCACATCTCTACAAAACTCGATCAAGGTTGCTTAAGCAATCATCAAAAGAGGATCCATAAACGGAGAAATCGTCCATGAAAACCTCACATATCTTTTCACAAAAGTCAGAGAATATAGCCATCATGCATTTTTGAAAGGTAGCAGGTGCATTACATAAACCAAAATGCATACGTCTATAAGCAAAAGTACCGAAAGGGCAAGTAAAAGTGGTCTTTAATTGATCATCAGCTGACACAGGTATTTGAGAGAAGTCAGAGTAACCATCAAGAAAACAAAAATGTGTATGTTTGGATAATTTTTCTAGCATTTGATCAATAAAAGGCAAAGGGTAATGATCTTTTTTAGTAGCCTTATTTAATTTGCGAAAATCAATTACCATCCTATAACCTGTAATAATTCTTTGCAGAATCAATTCATTTTTATCATTGGGAACAACAGTAATAGCTCCCTTCTTAGGGACACAATGAACATGACTTATCTACTTACTATCAGCAACGGGATAAACTATACCTGCCTCAAGGAGCTTCAATATTTCTTTTCTTACCACTTCTTTCATCTTAGGATTCAGCCGTCGTTGGTGATCAATAACTGGTTTGGCGTCTTCCTCCAAATTGATTTTGTGGTGACATAGAGTGGGACTAATACCCTTAAGATCATCAAGAGTATATCCAATAGCAGCACGGTGCTTCTTCAGAGTTTTCAATAATTTCTCTTCCTACTTCTCTGAAAGGTTAGTACTAATAATAACAGGATATATTTTCTTTTCATCAAGATAAACATATTTAATAGTATCAGGTAATGGTTTAAACTCAACCGGATCACTCTTGGGTGGAGGAGGATCTCCTAGGATTTCCACAGGCAAATTGTGTTTCAGAATAGGTCCCTGTTTAAAGAATACTTCATCTATTTCCCTTCTTTCATTCATAAATATATCATTCTCATGGTCTAGCAAATATTGTTTTAATGGATCAGTAGGAGGCACAACAATAAAAGTAAGACCAATAATTTCATCTTTACTAGGCGATTCTTTATCATGGGATTGTCTACGAAATTTAGAAAAATTAAACTCATGAAACATATCATCCAAACCAATAGTAACAACATCCTTCTTGCAATCTATTTTAGCATTAACAATGTTCAAGAAGGGTTTACAAAATATAATGTAACCCTGTAGATTGCAATCCATAAAAGCGGTCCGTGAGTGAAGTGTAGCAAAGCTCCTTTCAAATTGGCCTTAAAACACATGCATTACAGACTTTTTTTTCTTTTTTTTTTGCAAGGGCACCATTGGGTTTGTGTTGTCTCCGTTGTTGCCATTCTCACGACTGAAATGAATCGGTGGCCGCTCGCTTCCAGCCGGGCAGCGGGGCAGCTTGCTGGTCGTCCTAGACTTCCAGCCATGTGCTTATTTGGACAGGCAAGCCACCCTTCATCCTCAGGGTTATCGAAAGCGCGTGCTCCGGCACGCCACTGCCGGTGACGTCGACCACGAATTCTTCGAGAACACCGGCGACAATGGACTTCATCTGCACGTATGCCATCTCCTTCCCAAGGCGCGTCCTGGGTCCGGCGTGGAACACCGCGTATAGGAACGGGCTCACCGGCCGGAAAGCCCCATGGTCGTCGAGCCACC
The DNA here is from genome assembly GCF_018294505.1 of Triticum aestivum. NCBI lineage: Eukaryota > Viridiplantae > Streptophyta > Magnoliopsida > Poales > Poaceae > Triticum > Triticum aestivum. Next base: position 4,335,072 of record NC_057806.1, read on the forward strand.
GCTCGGGCTTGAACTCGGCGCAGTCCGTGCCCCATATCGTGGCGAGCCGCCCCATGGCGTATGCGCTGTATGTGATGGACCATCCTGCACCGACGTGCGTGCCATCGGGGAGCGTGTCATCCGCCGCACATGTCTCGGAGGAGTCGATCGCCACCGGTGGGTAGAGCCTCATCGACTCGGTGAGCGCGGCGTGCAGGTACTGCATGCTCCGGAGTGCGTCGAACGTGAACGGATCGCCAGGGCGGGTGCCCGTTGTGGACCGAACCGAGCGGACCTCGTCGGCGATGCGCGCGACAACGTCCGGCCGGGAAGAGACGAGCCAGAAGAACCACGTCAGAGCCGAGGACGTCGTCTCGCGGCCGGCTAGCAGGAAGCTGAGGACGATGTCCCGGAGCGCCTCATCGCCGTGATCGCCGCTCGCCACGAGCCTTGAAAGAAGGTCATCTCTGTTATTCCCAGACGAGCTTTGACGGCGGGTGCGGACGATGTCCATGGCGAACCCGTGTACATCGGCGATGGCCTTCCTCAGGCGGCGCTCTTTGCCGATGTCGAGCCACCTCTTGATCTTCCAGGTGACCTCGAGCCAGCGTTTAACGGTGAGGTCCTGCGCCTCGACGAAGGCGCGCATGAAGTCTGACTTGCCGTCTGGCAAGACCCCGTCGTCGGCGAGGGAGCACGGGTCGTGGCCGAAGGAGATCATGCAGACGGTGTCGAACGCGAAGCGCTCGAGCACGTCCTGCATGTCGAGAACCATGTGGCCGCCGCCGGCCGCCGCGCGTCACAGCAAGGGCAGAAGCCTGTTTCTGACCTCGGACTGCACGGAATCGATGACGAAACCCCGGAGCGAGTGCGTGGTGAACTCACGGCTGGCGCTCTTGCGCTGCCAGAGCCACTGCTCCCCGTCGGAGTTGAAGATGCCGTGGCCGAGGAAGTCGGCCATGACGGGGATGGTGCTGTCGCCCTTGGGGTAGTTGGCGAAGTTGGTGCGCAGGACGTGCTCGACGTCGGCCGGGTTGCCGGTGATGAAGCAGGTGATCATCCCGGGAATCCAGAAGCCCATCCTCCGCTCCGGGCTGCCGACGATGAGCTCGGTCGACCAGTCGAGGAAGCGGTGGCGGTTCTTGAGGAACGCGTGGAGATGGCCAAGCAGCGGGTGGCTCCGGAGGCCATGGCTGCTCGGCTTCTTCTTCTTTGCCAGAGTCAGAGTAGGCCGCACGATGCGGTGGGAAATGTAGAGTAGTATGGCAGGAACCAGCAGGAGCAGGAGCAGGAGCAGGAGCATCTTCTTCTGATGTTGAACTATGCCTGGCTATATGAGTTGGATGGATGGAGGAGTATATGTAAGGCCCCGAATCGAGAGGCCAATAAGTGGAAGTGAGATGAGGGAGGGAGAGCCATCCATCGTTGTTCCATCCACTGCTGTTGAATCAGATGCATCATCCCAAACTGCCGCCATGCTGATCGGTTGGGGCGTATCAACAGGATTTGTCCGCCATGTTAATCGGGAGTTGGGAGATACTTACATGTGATCATCGCCGTCGCAGCGATCGTACGAGCAGATGCGTTACCTCCTGGCAATCGCCCGAGCAAGTCCACGCTATCCTCGCTTCCGCTGGATGTAGGTTGTAACTTGTAAATCGTGATTGAGATCAGAGAAGAGAGGAGGGAATCGGTGCAAAAACGTGGCCAGAACGGGGATACGCATGGATACCTAGGGGATACACGTATCCCCAAGTATCCACTTTTTCTGGATTAAGAAAAAGGAAAAAAAATTGCAAAACGGCTGGGATACGAAGGGATACGTATAGGGATGTAAGAGCATCTACCGCCGCAGAGGACAAAGATAACCCCTTAAATGTCCGCAGGTAGTGACCCCGCACTCCTTAAATTGCCTCGTTCACATCCATGTATCTCATATTCGATCCCCTATATCCATATTAAACCATGAAAGTCGATCAAAGCACGTAGATCATGTAATTGTTGTAATCTAGTATACTAGATTTATTCTTTATTCTTTTGTATTTGTTTTTATTTCTTTCTTTTCTTTCATGAAGACTTTGTATTATTTTTTCAAAAATTAATAAAAATACGTTGTAGAGACCTGTTGTTTCCCTAAAAAAAGTACATAGATCAGCAAACGGACACTGGCAAGCACAATACTTTCACTAAAAGATCGTACTTCAAATGACCACCAAAGTTAAAATGACGGACAACTTGAAACTACATCTAAAACTCGAAATTAAATTGAAGCAAAGCGGATCATCACCACTTTCGGGTCGGCCCCTTCCCCTTCTAGTCGCCGGCGCAGCTGTAGCCGTCGGCGGATGGTGGAGGATCGTTCGACTCGTCGGACAAGGAGGAGACGATGATGAGGCCCTTGAGGGACCGAACGGCTTGGTCCTGCTGCCGCTTCAGCTTGGCCAGCCGAGCCGCCTCCATCGCCTTCTCCTTGGCCACGCGCTCGGAGTGCTCGATAGCTAACCGAAGAGCCTTCGCATTCTTCCGGCGGAACCGCCGAGCATTTGTCTCCGCCATCGTAAGTGACCGGCGGTAGACCCACGCGAGGAGCCACTCGTCCTCGACGGGCTCCGCGGGTAACCCGCGGCGGTGGCGGAGAAAGCTCTCCGACGCGTCCATCTCCCTTGCTTGCTGCCTCTCGCGGCCGGCGGCTCGTGCCTCTGACTCCGGCATGTGTGTCCGGGTCGGCGCCGCGGCGGCGGGCACAAGCACCCATTGCTGCCCGTCCGGGGAAGCAGCAGGCGGCGGGGCAAGGGGACGCGTGGGAGAGGCGTGGACTGCGTAGCCCGCGCGGAGCCAAGCACAGGCCGGGAGGAGCCAGTGCTGGCTTCCTCGCTGCTGCGGCGGGGAAGAGGCGAGGCCGATCCGGAACTGCCACCCGTGTCCACCTTGGACCTGTCGAGGGCCATGCGGAGAGCTAGATCCTCGTCGGAGTCAGAGGATGAGCGGCTGCAGGCGCTCGACATGGTGGCCGCATTCACAGGAGTGGTCGGAGTGGATCGAATCGAAGAAATCGGAGGGAAGAAGAAAAGACGGGTCAAGACTGGAGTGAGCTAGGGTTTTCGGATTGGGGATATTTGTGAAGACGGACTGGGAAGGAGTGGGCCGGGCCGACGTGACGGGCATGTCCGGTCGCCCCATATTTAAGCTGGATATGAGGGAGTGCCGGACAGTCCAGGCATTTAAGAACCGTTTGAGGCGCCCGGTCATTTGAGACCGGCAATCGCCCGATCGAGCAAGTCCACTCTGTCCTCAGCCTCCGCTGGATGTAGGTTGTAAATCGTGATCGAGATCACGGAAGGGAGAAGGGAATTGGTAGAGGTGCCCACGGCTGGGGGGCTTTTGGAAAAATCACACGATTAGCAGGGACGGAGGCGGGCTTGTTTCTGTAAAAATAAGGGCCAAGTTTCATTAATCGTAGGATTTACGATGGATGGTCAGCGCTGATGGGATACAGGGATGCAAAGATATGATCGGATTCACCAGATACGATGCATGGGATACAGGGTAGCAAAGATATGACCGGATTCACCAGATACGACGCCCTCATCTCATCTAGATGTGTGTCAACCACCACCACCGGCTCTTCCCTTCTCTGCTCCAGCAAGCCTCTCGCCACAAGCTTGATAGTAGTCAAACTAGCAGGCCTCCTGCTAAGGCGAGTCTCCAATATCTATATATACTCTCTAAGGGATGCGAGCTACCAAACCAATTAATCAGAGAGAGAGAGAGAGAGAGAGAGAGAGAGAGAGAGAGAGAGAGAGAGAGAGAGAGAGAGAGAGAGAGAGAAGGTCGCAATGAAATAGTAGTATATGCTTCTTTTTGCGGGTAGTAGTAGTATATGTACAGTCCAAATAAATGTGTATATGTGCTTCCTACGAATATATAATAGCTAGGAGTACCATTGCTCATTCTGTTTAGCTGAAAACTTGACCGCAACTTTAATTGACTAGCCATTTTGTGTCATGCAGTTGTCCAAGTCAAACGGCCTCAAGACGAACCTTCCTGATCCCATCAAGCTTGAGCAGCATGGCTATGCCACAAAAGAGGCCGTCTTGATATCTTTAAAGAGGGCCGTCAGCCGCTATTCCATGCTCCAGGCAGATGACGGCCACTGGCCTGGGGAGTTCGCTGGCACTTTATTTCTCTTGCCCAGCTTGGTAGTACTTTCTCTTTCTCACTTACCAAGAACAATCTTTTTCTTATCTATTATCATCTTCATACATAAATCCTCCTTCCGTAAAGAAATATAAGAGCATTTTGAAACGCTTTTATATTTCTTTACAGAGGGAGTAGATGTTATTTTCCTGTTTTGACTCCCATCGACTGTTTATTTTTTCAGATTGTAGCATTGCATGTGACTAGATCACTGACTACCGTGTTGACATCTGAACATCAAAAAGAGATTCGGCGATATCTCTACAATCACCAGGCACGTATGAATGCCTAATGACAACTTTGATTAAATCTATAATTAAATATACCTGTATTTCCTAATATTCATTATTAAGAGTGCAGAATGAAGATGGGGGCTGGGGACTGCACATCGAGGGGACAAGCACAATGTTCTGTTCTGTCATGAACTATGTCGCTTTGAGATTGCTATGGGAGGGGCTGGATTCACATGGATCCATGCTGCAAGCTCGGAGTTGGATCTTGGACCATGGAGGAGCAACTTTAACACCATCTTGGGGAAAATTCTTTCTTTCGGTACGTAGAGAACATAATAGGATGTCCAAAGTACATATGTACATATATACACACTTATTTTTTGCAGTTGATCTCGAAAGGGAATGGAATACATATATTTGGGCAGCCTCATATCCTTCATCCCAAAAGGGAATGGAGTACATATGTTGTTGGATTTTCAACCTAGAGGGATTTCTTGTCTGATATTTCCTGACTTCTTGCTTAAGGTCCTTGGAGTATATGATTGGTCGGGGAACAATCCATTGCCACCAGAACTATGGATGGTGCCCTATTTCTTGCCGATTCATCCAGGTCTGGGCCTCCAACTTCAGTTTCTTCATTTACTCGAAGGGTTGGGTGTGCTTTGCTACGCTGTTGGTGTTGTTGGCCTTTCATAAAAAAAATACTCTCTCTGTTTCAAAATCTAACGTGAATTAGTTTGTTGAAAAGTCAAACCTTTTAAGTTCAATCAAAATTATAGAGAAATATATCAACATCCATAATCTCATATCGGTGTCATTAGATTCATCATGAAATGATTTTTCATATTTTATCTATTTAGTATTGTGGTGGCCAAAGTAAAAGAAAGATTACTTTTCAAAAAACTGATATTCCCTCCGTTCTTAAATATAAGTCTTTTTAGAGATTCCACTACAAACTACATACGAATGTATATAGACATATTATAGAGTATAGATTCACTCATTTTGCTCGGTATGTAGTCCATAGTGAAATCTCTAAAAAGACTTATATTTAGGAACGGAGGGAGTACACCTTATCTTCTTCTACGTACTGAGGTTTACAAGTAGGGGAGATGATGGGGTGTGTTTCCTTTATTTAAAATATGGTGTTCCGATTGGCCTTTCGCGGTGAGATTCTATGTTATATGATAATCAACCCATACTTATGTGGTTGGATTTTATGCGTCCATGAGTGCATGCACTATATTGATGCTACAGTATCACATGTTGACGCTACTTGTTTCTAGGTGGTGTGAGGGTGCGCGGGATTGATATGTTTTAATAGGCCGGTTGCTGCCAATTAATTTAAAAAATGGTTGACACGGTCAAAATGTGGACCAAATCCAAAATTGTATGCCTCAATCGAGTGGGAGCTCCAAAATTAAGAAGCATGGTGAAGTAAAAGAATTGAATGAGAGAGCTCCTTGAGAAATTGTTGACCCAATCAAAACCGGATGACCCAATTTCAAATTGAAGACCTCATTTGATTGTGAGGCATTAAAAATTAGGGAGCATAGTATATGTAATATGTAGCTGAATTCATCATTTAAATTTTGTCATCTAGCATCACACTTTCTTAATAGTCCATCTCATACTTTTTACATAATGTCTTAATATGCTGTTTTTTCCTCAAAATTAGCTCCCTAGATTGGTTCTACCAGAATAATAATGCATGCAACCATTCTTAGTTTCATAGTGAACTAGTGAACAATATTTAAAGTTGTGCCAAATCAATGGATCGTGGAAATGGAATCTCCATTCATTTCGCCGCACACAACCATGCTCAATCCACCATATTTATGTTGCCTACAAATTAAGGGTACTCAAGATGATAAGTGGCCCATACATAATTGCAAAGTCGAAAAACTCGGATGTAAAACTTTCAGAAAAGTATCAGATAATTCTTGCTGATAAATGAAATATTCAGGATGAGTATATCTCATTAGTGAGGTAAGGGCAACAGATAAACAACTGAATTTTGTCACAAAATTCTCTCCACCCCACACTCTTGTCTATTGTTATGAATTATCTTATAACCAGCCAAATAGCCATGCATATGCACGAACTATGTTCTATTGGAATTTTTAGAAAACGTACCACTTAAATCTTTTTTGGTGGAAGTACTGCAACCATCTTACATGTATTTCATAGAATTTTATAGGATATAGTCAGCAATTACCGATGTTAACTATGTACAAATATGGGAATATAAAATAATGCATGGAGTACCAAATACATATACTAGACTCATCCTTGTTATTTAATCAGGGCGCATGTGGTGTCATTCTCGTTTGGTATACTTGCCCATGTCATACCTATACGGGAAGAGGTTTGTTGGAACTACAACATCAATTGTACAAGACTTGAGGAACGAGCTCTACACCGTACCGTACAATGAGATTGACTGGGACAAGGCCCGCAATGGGTGTGCCAAGGTATCACTAATACTCACTTCAACTACTCTATCAACTCTTTACTCCACTTATTATTTGAGGTAATTTGTACAAACTCTATGTATTTCAGTTGGTTGTGGAATCATTATGTTGGATATAGTCTGGAATACGCTGCATGAAAAAAAATCTTAAAATTAACATTTGACAAAAGGACAACATGGGAAATGCTAATGTAGGTGCACGAGGCTGAATTGGTGAACTAGAGAAAACTACCATACCATCACGTACATTCCGGTAGTTTTGTTTTTAGTAAATGCAAAGATTGTGCCTTGATACATTGATTAAAAGACCATTAAGACTGAACATCTACGACATGTAAAGACCCACAATCACTGGACAAACTTTACAACTAATTCCAAATTAACTAACAACCACCGTCCTTGATGCCATCCAAACATAAACTAATGACACTCATTGCCTACTAAAACCTTGGGCACAGGAAGTGAGAAACCATCTCTGCAAAGAAGGGCATAATTGGGTCGCTCCTATTTCGAGAAGATAGAACGTTGATAGCAGCCACCAATCGTCAACATCACATCACCTTCAAAGACGTCTTCATCATGCCCGAGTGACCTCAATCTCACCAATTAGCCTGTATATGGTCATGGTCTAATCGGCAGGTAGGAGATGGCCCCAAGAGGCCAGAAAGGGCACAGGAAAGACATCATGTACTTATTGTAGATGTGTTCGAAATGCCAACCTCCGATCATCCTTAGAATAAACACATCATTGTACCCTTTCCCTCTTGCAACACACACTCGAATCTTAAGCTTATAGGTTTATGGTAGCAAACTATTAAACTCTTTGATCCACCAGATTCTAAAAATGTAGTAGCAGCCAAAAGGTAAGAATAGGACATGTATTCGTGAAAAATGATAAACACAGACTCCTAATAACCGTAGTAAAATCCTAATGTCTTAAAATCATAATGTTTTACAATCCTCTCATTTTTCCAGGAATACATGTCCTATTCTAACGTAGACTCCTAATAACCATAGTAAAATCATAGTCAAGAAACCCTAGCCTCACTCTTCGTGAATAGAAATTGTACGACGAGATCTAAGTAGTTTGTAGAATTCCTGTGATTTTCTGACGAAACAGAAATCAAAGTAAAATTTCTTAAGTTATAACTTTTCATGTTTTCCTTTCAATGATGTGGAAAGATTGTTTCAACAAAATAATGTATTCTATTTTCATGGTTTTCTCCATTTTTTGCGATTAGGAAGCATAAAATAGGGAACTAATCTTAACCAAACATTTTCTTATCCAACCATTACTACACCATCAGTGAGTCTTCCGCAAGAGATCCAACATATAGCTCCCCTCCATAAGCAATATTCTCTATCAATGGCGTCCATCACATCGAAAGGAGGCAATTTAGTTTTGGTGTGGTTAATGGAACATTATGACCATTATTAAACTTCAGATTAAGGGATAGAAGTATGAAACCAAAGGATTTCTATAACCATGACCATAGCTTTCAGAAATCTTGTGAACTGAAATGTTGATTTTGGTTGCATTGCAGGAAGATCTATATTATTCCCATTCACCACTGCAAGATATCGTATGGGCTACTCTCAAGAAAATTGGTGAACCAATATTTCTGCACTGGCCTGGCAGCAATTTGCGGAAGAGAGCTCTAGACAATGTCATGAAACATATAAAGTACGAGGATGAAACTACTCAATACTTATGCATTGGTCCTCTAAATAAGGTAAAGCATGGGTTACTTTGAGAAATTTTTGCATCATTATTTTCCCTAGATAGGTCCAAACTCCAAATGGTTCCTATAGTCGATTTAACTTTATTAAATTCATTCACTATTTGTCAATTAATTTATTTCTTTTATACTTTGTTTCTCAATTGACTACTAGTAATTTGTAAGCAGATGTTGAATATGATTTGTTGCTGGGTAGAAGATCCAAACTCAGAGGCATTCAAACTCCATGTTGAAAGAATATATGATTTCTTATGGGTCGCCGAAGATGGCATGAAGCTGAAGGTGTTTACGAGTTCTTGTGCATTTAATTAAAAAAACTCATAGGGGCATTTATTTATAGATTTAACTAAGGCGGTGGCAAAATATTTAAGACACGTTGTACATAATTTGAATCAAATAATATCTATGATGTCTCTTTTACTTCAAATATATCCATATATACGACAACACATTAATTCTCAACAACCTTAATTATACTATGAATTGGCCCCACTCAGCTGGGCGAGGGAGTGTATGCAGATTACAACCATGTTCAAGTCCTCTCTTCTTGAATTTTAGTGCGTATTTTTCCTCTGTAAAATACAAATAGTTTCTGCTACTAGTTAGAAAAAACTATTTATTGGTCACTTACTCACTTTGCTTTTTCATATAGAATGTATTTTGAAGCAAAGATTAAGGTGCTAGCAATTTCAACGAAATTTGGTTGTATGAAACATGAATATGAATATTTAGATTCATAATATATGAACTAAAATATAAATTAATATTATATCATTTGAGGGTAATATATATTATATATTTATTAATTATTGTGTAGTTGAAAATATGTATTGAGTATAATAATGGGAACTTTTTCCCATGCAAGTTGTGGTGAGCCTTTGATGAGATGGTATGTGTGCATGTTGAGATAAATAGAGGTAGTGAGAATTAACTACTTAGGTATACCATTTGATACCTCGCACATTATTGTGGGAACAGGGCCGTTTCTAGAAATTTGAGGCCCGGGGGCGAAAATCAAAACATGGCCAAAATTCTAAAAGATATATATAATGGAAAAACTAATATAATAAATGCATAATGTCACTCTATTATATAATTTTGCATCTATCTTATTTTGCACAAAGTTTAGATATATTTCAAATATTAATGCTAAAAATAGTAAAGGGGCACTAGAACAATAAACTAACCTCATGTTCTACCTAAAAGCAGCAACCATCTAGTGTTCTTTAAAATTAATTCATATTCATACATGAAATAGCCTAATTAGTGTGAAAATAAATAAATCAAGTACAATCGATCCAACCCCGTCGACAAATAAATAAATTACCAACACCTAGCCCCGTGGATAAATAACTTGTCCACAACCCCGCCGTAATTTAGCCTTTGGGGGGGTTCAAATTAATAAGTACTAGTGGTAAATTACCAATACCTACTAGTGTATGACTAGAGGCAGAGGTCATGGAATCGTAGGCGATCGTCGGTCGGGTGCAAGCAGGCAGTGTCCTGGCGGCTGGACGATCAGCCGCCGGTGGAGCTGCGGTGGTGAACCTATGGAACAGTGAAAAAGGATACCTACCTGGACAATTAGCGGAAGCATCATTTAGTATTGGTGGATGTCCCTGCAGTGTCATGGGCTTATTTGCTGGTGGGCCGGTCCTTTTTCTTTGGTTGGTTGATTCTGCTGCTGGATTAAGGCATTAAACCAACTTTTTTAGCGTTAAGCCAGTTATACATGTGTATATGTTGTATACTCTACCATGGTGATTTGGGGGCCACAAATATTTGGGGGCCCTGTGTGGTCGCCCATCTTGGCCCCCTCAATCGACGAGGTTGTGTGAGAATATATTGCAATATATTTCAAGGACATTTGGTCGTATGGAACATGAATATGACTAGTAATACGAGAACTAAAACTAAAATACAAATGATATAATGTGTTTGATTATTTTATAGCTGCAAAATGATTATTAATGTAAACATCATACTATATTAAAAATTACCATGCATTTTTGTATGTTGATGAGCCCTTTACTTATGCATGGTGGCATGTTGTGACGGGTTGCATGTTGAATGATGAGGTGGCATGCTTGCATGTTTAGAGAAATATGTTTGTGAGGGCTAGATGTTTACATATAGAAGATATAAGATATGATAGGGAGTAGATAACTCAAGACTCTCTTGTAGTTGTTTTGGAAGGTCATGGATGATAGCTAGTATGAGTGGGGATGAATAAGTTCATATGTTTGGCAGGAAATTCAAATGCATTGCAATCCACTTGCTAAAATAGTTGTTTTTACATTGAAATAAGGATAATGTGTACTTTTTATGTTACTCATACCCTTCTTTGTAGTCTTACAATGGCAGCCAACTATGGGACACGGTTTTGACAGTTCAAGCTATATTTGCTACTGGCTTGACAAAAGAGTTCCCCCATACAATAAAACTTGCCCATGACTATATAAAACGTTCACAGGTAAATATACAAAATGCTACATGATAATGTATTTGTTGGACACTAATCAATAAGGTTTAATTACTAAATAAAATTTAGTAGTAATTATGTTTAAATATTCATGTAGATTTCTGCGAATTTTCCTGGAGATCAAACCAAGTGGCATCGTCATATATATAAAGGTGGATGGACACATTCAACTGCCGACCATGGGTGGCCAGTATCAGATTGTACTGCAGAAGCATTGAAGGTAGTCCTCCCACCTGATTTTTGTATTATCCAAAACCTTTGTGTAATACCATTCATGTAATCAAAATTAGTAGAATACCCTTGCGTAATATGATTCATGTAGTCAAATACGTAATACCATTCAGGAAGTCCATGTCTTTCAGCTATGGTAGTCAACAGTATCATAAGGCAAAAATCCCTTTTATCTTGGTTGGCATGCATGCACGCAAACCAGGTTAAATTAAATGTGCAACATCCTGACTTAAATTATACCCCATCTACGCATAAAGCGGCCAAAATACGCATGACACCCTGCTTATACTTTTGGCCCACTTGGTTGAAATGGTTATCCCTGAGGAGGGCAGGGTTCCTGTGTTCATTAAGAAGAAGAGAGATGGTCCAGTTTATAAGAAAAAACAGACTAAAAAACCAAACTTTCAGGGCTAATCAGGGAAAACCGAGTGAAAACCCAAAAATAAGAAAATAAGAAGAAAAAAAGACACTAGAGCCTAGGAATAGGGACAAGACAAATGCACACTCAAGGAACATCGTCTGAGCCCGACACTAGAGCAGCAAGGTCCAAAGCAATTGGGTGTGGCTCAAGTGCAAAGAAATTGACCACTACTGGCCGAAGAGAACTCATCCATATCAAATCACGCCTTTGAATCAGCATGGAGGCATCATGTGCCATCATTAGTGTGTGGGAATCATCCTGCAAGGTCCACCTTTGACTTCCCAGTGATGCCTACCAAAGTGATTAACGCCGCGGTCACTTGCGGTAAAAGTGGTATTTAGTGCATGTCCAAGTATGCTTTCATATTTTTCTAAGGGCCCTCCACTTTTCTCACCTCTAGAAACTCACCAAAACCTCCAACAACCTATACTCCGCACGCTTAGTCACCGGGATGTTGCATGCCTTGTTCTTCTTTTTCAGATGTCCACTTCGTCTCCCCCATCCTTCTCCATATGCGAATGTGTTGGGGTCCCAAGCAGAGGGTGTGGGACATCACAAGTAACCTTGTTGAAAAAATCGTCCACGGTTAATGGTTGTGCATCAACATGTATCACTTCAGATACAACACTAATCACCTCCACCTGTGAGTCAACCACAACATCAGGCTTGCCGAAGGCCCCCATCATGTGCTCCATGTTGAAACCAAGTGGCTCCTCTAAACTAAGAATGGTCATGTGCTAAATATCTTGTTATTTTGGCCGAAGTCCAACACCTTATGTTTTCTTATGTTGTGGTGGCCTATATAGATGGGAAATTTGTCTTAGATTATGGTATTTTTACAATCTTATTTACCTCAATATCATTAGGACCTGAGTATGAGCAATCTCTCTACCGCTCGACCTTGAACTTCACTTAATTTAAGCTCACTCAAATTTTAGTAAGAGCTAAGCGAGCCTAGACTAACTCGCTCGAACTCAGTTGGTTTGCAAATGAAATGAATGGCGCATTGATATGAATAAGCTAATATTGCATTTATCTTAAGGCATTGGTATGAATAAGCTAATATTGCATTTCTCTTAAGGCATTGATATGAATAAGCTAATATTGCATTTCTCTTAAGGCTATACTGTTGTTGATTAAGCTTCCTCGTAAATTGGTTGGCGAGCCTATGGAAACAAGCCGGCTTGATGATGCAGTCAATATTCTATTGTCTTTGATGGTTAGTACCTCCTAATTCGAACCCATTCTTTTCTTCATTTTTTTTCTTTCTTATAGCTAGTTTCAACTCATTACTCACATTTTATAATCAATAGTCTCATTTCTCGAATGTTTTTTTATGAAACAATAATGTACATTTTAAAATTCTTACTCGATACTCCTTCTGCAGAACGACGATGGTAGTTTTGGTGCATATGAGCTAACAAGATCTTATGAATGGCTTGAGGTCAGTTTGAATAAGCTTCTAGATACATATTATTGTTTCTTAAAACAAAATTCACAGGGAACACTTTTCATCTACTAAGTGGGGGGAAGAAACACTTTTTTGAATTTATCATATTAAGTTCATGTATAACAATTCTTGGTTAAATCAACCGATAAGACTATAAGTTTCCTCTATGCAATGATGATCATTTGTTTTTCATATACTTCAGTTGCTCAATCCTTCCGAGAGCTTTGGGGACATAATGATCGAGCATTCGTAAGCAACTCTGACCATTGGTTTCTTGCTTGCTTATCTACGTTGCTATTTTTTGTTTATTTGATGCATTTTCAATCTTTGTTCACAAAGGTACGTTGAGTGTACATCATCAGTAATTCAGGGTCTAGTGTTATTTAGAGAAATGTACCCCAAACATTGTCACATGGAAGAGATAGAAAATTGTATCCAAAAGGCTGCAGACTACATTGAGAGCATCCAAAGGAGTGATGGATCATGGTTTGAATTCTCATTAAACTTTCACTTGAAGTTTCTCTCTTTCTTCATTCTTAAATAATCGAAGATTAAACTCCCAGCCTCTTTATCATTTGAACTTGTCCAGTTAATTTCCAACTGTAGGTACGGCTGTTGGGCTATTTGTTTTACCTATGGTACATGGTTTGGGGTGAGAGGATTGATTGCTGCAGGCAGAACGTACAAAAATAGCCAAGCAATCAGAAAAGCATGTGAATTTCTGCTATCCAAGGAGCTTCTCCCATTAGGGGGGTGGGGAGAAAGTTACCTCTCCGGTCAAGACATGGTAAAAGTTTCTCCTTCCTCTTTTTACTCTTATGTCTTAATTACTCCAATTAACCGTGACCGGTGAATGCTTTAATAAACTTACAACACAGGTTTACACCAATCTTGAAGGCAACCGGGCTCACGCAGTCAACACTAGTTGGGCCATGTTGGCCCTAATTGATGCCGGACATGTGATTTTGTTCCTTTGAAGCTTGCCTTGTACTTAAATCCAATTAGTGCATGCATGTCCTATAGTATTCATTTGCTACGCTACTTGTGAACTGCAACTTGTACACAACTGCATAGACATCTCCATTATTAGTTCATAGGTTTTTCTCGAAAAGGGGGATCTCCCCGACCTCTGCATCAGAACGATGCATACGGCCATCTTATTAACCAAATAACAAAAGGTGCCAACAAGGTTCCACAGTCTCCAGCCAAACAAAAAGCAAAGGATAAATGCAGCTCACACAGAGCGACAGACGGCTAGATACAGAAACTAGCCCGAAAAAGATGCCACAACCGGCTGGCTAAAAATAGATAGGGAAACTAATTGCCTATCCTATTACATGACCGCCATCCAAACCGGTTGAAGATATCCCGAGCTACCATCTCCCAGCGGATAGATCCAGTAACCAAATGCTCCCTGGCCTCCATCGGAGTGAGTAGCGACCACGAACGGATCAGTGCCGTAGCTCGGAAAATAACCTGCAAAAAATGAATCGGTGATGTTCTGCTAAAAACCAAATCATTTCTGCAATTCTAGATAGTCCATAACAAAGCGCAAACTCTAACCCGAATATGTCTTGCTAATTCAGGCTCAACCCCATTAAGCCATGTCCCAAATAAAGCATTGACCGAGGTCGGTGGAGTAATATTAAAAGCAATATGGACCGTCCGCCAAAGAACTTTGGCCAACGGGCAATCAAAGAATAAATGCTTAATCGTCTCATCCCGATCACAGAAACTACACCTAGTAGGTCCTGTCCAATTGCGTTTAATCAAGTTGTCCTTTGTTAACATAACTTGTTTATGGACAAACCACATAAACACTTTAATTTTTAAAGGAACTTTGACAGCCCAAACATACTTGGAAGTTGGAATAGCATTCGAATTAATAACATCAATATACATTGATTTAACTGTAAATACTCCAGAGCTAGTCAACTTCCAGCGCAATATATCGGGATGGTGAGAAAGTTGAATCTCCATCAGTCTCCTAACTAGATGGAGCCATTCTTCCCAACGATTGCCCGCTAGCGACCGTCGAAACTGAATATTAAGGGGGACATATTGGAATACCGTTGCCACGGACACCTCACGTCGTTGAGCAATCCGATATAAAGACGGATATTGAATGGCTAAAGGTGATTCACCAAGCCAAGTATCCTCCCAGAAACGTGTACTTGTACCGTTTCCAATAACAAATCTCGTCCTATTGAACATAGATTGTTTGACTTTCATTAGTCCTTTCCAGAAAGGCGAATCAGTCGGCCTAACTGCGACCTGGGACAATGTTTTAGTCTGGAGGTACTTGTTGCGGAGGATCTGCGCCCACATGGCCTCAGTTCCGGAAGACAGCTTCCACAACCACTTACTAAGAAGGCATTTGTTCTTAACTTCAAGATTTTCAATACCAAGACCCCCTTGGTCTTTCGGTCTACAGATGACGTCCCATTTAGCAAGCCGGTATTTTCTTTTAAGTTCATCACCCTGCCAAAAGAAATGCGACCGATAGAAGTCCAGTCGTTTCCTAACACCAACTGGGACCTCAAAGAAAGATAAGAGAAACATAGGCATACTCGTGAGCACCGAATTAATCAAAATCAAACGGCCTCCGTATAACATGAGCTTACCCTTCCAACAGCTCAGTTTTTTCTCAAATCGATCTTCGATGCATTTCCATTCTCTGTTTGTTAGCCTACGATGGTGAATCGGAATAACAAGGTAAGAGAAGGGTAAACTCCCCAACTCGCACCCAAACAATTGCCTATAAGACTCCTGGTCGTCTTTGGCTCTACCAAAGCAGAACAACTCGCTCTTATGAAAGTTAATCTTTAACCCGGTCAATTGTTCAAACAGGCATAACACTAGCTTCATATTTCTCGCCTTGGCCAAATCATGCTCCATAAAGATGATTGTATCATCGACGTACTGAAGGATGGAAACACCTCCCTCAACAAGATGAGGTACCAACCCACCCACTTGACCATTCTCCTTAGCCCTTCCTATCAAAATTGCTAACATATCCACCACAATGTTAAACAGGATAGGGGACATCGGATCTCCTTGTCTTAGGCCTTTATGTGTCTGGAAATAATGACCTATGTCGTCATTCACTTTAATTCCCACACTCCCTTTTTGCCTAAATGAGTCGACCTGTCGGCGCCAGGCTTCATCAAAACCTTTCATACGCAATGCCTGTTGGAGGAATGGCCACTTAACCTTATCGTACGCTTTTTCGAAATCCACCTTAAAAATTACTCCATCTAATTTCTTGGAATGGATTTCATGGAGCGTTTCATGAAGAACAACCACCCCTTCATCCTGTCCGGCATGAAAGCAGTTTGGGATTGCTGCACCACAGACTGCGCAATCTGTGTGAGCCTATTAGTCCCGACCTTGGTGAAGATTTTGAAACTAACATTGAGGAGGCAGATCGGTCTGAACTGCTCAATCCTCACAGCATCCGTTTTCTTCGGGAGCAATGTGATAGTTCCAAAATTCAAGTGAAATAGTTGAAGCTGTCCAGAGAATAAATCATGAAACATCGGTAGTAAATCCCCCTTAACAATGTGCCAGCACTTTTTATAGAACTCAGCCGGGAACCCATCCGGACCGGGAGCCTTATTGTTCTTCATTTGTGCAATAGCATCGAACACCTCCTTTTCTGAGAACGGGGCAACCAGGATATCATTATCAGCAGCAGACAACTGAGGCACGTCCTCGATCCTGGACTCATCGAGGGACACACAATTGTCCTCCGGCGGTCCAAATAACTGTCTATAGTATTCGGTAATATAGGTTTTGAGATTATCCTGACCTAAAATAGTTCCCTCATCCTGCTCTAGCTGAAAGATCCGCTTCTTTCTGTGCTTACCATTAGCAATGAGGTGAAAGAATTGAGTGTCCGCGTCCCCTTGGACTACTTTGCGGACCTTGGCACGCAAAGCCCACTTCAATTCTTCTTCGCGGAGAAGTTCTTTCAGCCTCTTCTCCGCCTCATTTTTAACCTGGAGCTCGGCGGGCAACAACATCACGGATTCGGCTTTTACGTCCAAGGCCTATACAAGAGAGAGGAGCCTATCCTTCTCAATTTTATACACCCCACTGAGGTGCTTAGCCCAACCCCATAAGAAACTTCTCAAATGTCTAATCTTATTCTGCCAGCGCTCGACCGCCGTCCTCCCTCCAACACCCTTGGCCCACTCCCTGGCTATGATGTCTAAGAACCCCTCGCGTTCGAACCAGGCCATCTCAAATGAGAAGGTGTTTTTGTTTCCCATATGGTTCGGCTCCCCTGAGTCAACGAACAATGGTGTGTGATCGGAGATTCCCCGCGTGAGAGCTTGCACCGTAACAAGAGGGAACTTCTGTTCCCATTCCACGCTGGCGAGAACCCGATCAAGCTTTTCATACGTCGGGTTTGGCAGAGCATTAGCCCAGGTAAAGTTTCTACCAGAAAGCTCTATCTCCCTTAGATCTAAGCTTTCAATAATGGTATTGAACATAAACGACCACCTGCCATCAAAGTTATCATTATTTTTCTCCTCTCTCCTCCTAATGATATTGAAATCACCCCCGACCAAAATCGGAAGCTGTTCGGATCCACAGATCCGAACAAGGTCCGCCAGAAACTCTGGTTTAAGCTCGGGTTGTGCGGCACCATAGACCGCTACCAAAGCCCAGTTGAACCCATCAACTTTAGACCTAACTCGAAACTTTACCGCGAAGTCACCCATTACTACACTCCGGACTTCAAGGGAATCGCATCTCACACCCAGTAAGATACCTCCCGATCTACCTCGTGGCGGGAGACAATGCCAGTCGAAATCAATACCTCCCACGAGAGAGGAAAGAAACTACGGCGCAAAATTCTCTCTACCGGTTTCCGATAAAGCAATGAAATCTAACCGATGTTCCAGAGAAGCTTCAGCAAGAAACCTTCTTTTAGCCAAGTCCTTCAGACCTCTGCTATTCCAAAAGATTCCTTTCATAGTTCATCATGGAATTTTTTAGCAGTCCGAAACCTAGCACTCCTCCGAACTGCAGAATCGGGATAAATCTTTCGTTTCCACTTACGCTTTGGCTTAGTGGGCTCCATCACCCGGTCCTCATAACCGGGTTGAACGGAACCGCCAGCTACATCATCTAAGGGCGCATCATCGCCCTCAGACTCCTGATTAGAAGGTGCTAGATCCGCACATAGATTATTTAGCACTCTCACCCCTAACGCATCAATTTCCTCATCATTCACGGGTTTGACCGCAGCAAGATTACGAATAGTCTCTAAGGCCCGCTCCGCCTCTAAATCTAACATATCATTCACCGAATTGGAAATTTCATTATCAGTAGCGCCTACTGAAACTCCTAATTGGTTTGAATTATTAATAATCTCCTCAGGAGCAAAATGCAATAAAGAATTAGATATGTTAACGGACATACCAGCAGAGATCGCAGCATCGTGAAGCTTGGTCGCCCTCATAGCGCACCGCTGCTGCATATCATCCACCTTCGGAAGGTCCAGAACGCGAGCACTCATCCGTCTCCCCGTCGAGACCGGGTCTGGGATCCCGCCAAAGGCAATAACCTCCTCTCGAGAATGAGGAGGCCGCGGGCTCCCAATGCCCTCGGACAAGTGCCCGGCGGGTGGGACAAGAGACGGGACAACTGGGGCCACCTGCCCACTCCCTCCTCCTGCCCCGACCACCGGCTCAGAGCGAAGTGTCGAAGTCGCCGATGGTGCGGTCCTCCTGACCGCAGACGAGGACGGGATGTCTAGGGCCACCTGCCCCAGCCCCCCCTCCCCCAGCGTCACGGGAGACGCGGGTGCCACAGCCAGGGCCTGAGGGGGAGGAGCCGAAGCCACCTGCCTCGGGCTCCCACTCCTAGCGCTGGCGGGCCCCGACGTGGCCGGCTTCACCGGCGTCAGTATAGGAAGGGGAGAGGCGAAGACCACCTGCCCTGACCCCCGTCCCCCAAGGCCCACCTCGGGCGTAGATGCCATTGCCGGAACCACGTCAACCGGTGAAGCAGGGGACATAGGAGCGACCTCCGGCTCTACATCCCGAACTGCAGACCCCGCAAAGTCCAATGCAGGAAGCGTGTGCTCAAACACATCATCAGTCTCCACCCTATCACTCTACAGTCTGGGAGGCGCAGAAGCAGGCGCAAAGGACCCAAAACGCAGTGTCGTCGTGGACACCGAAGGTGACGGTGTCGGCTCAACCCCGGTCCCTTCCCCAGGCAACTGAGCATCTGGGCGAGACCCGGTCAACCCCTCTCGAGCAGACTCAGCTGGCACCCCCTTGGCTCCTGCACCACCATCACTCTCGTGCATATCAACATCATCCCCAGCAACTTCTTCAGCAAGCATCTCAACGTCCTCAAACTCAATGTCGAGCGGGAATACCTCTCCCCTATATGTCCAGTGAACCACATCAGGCACGAAATCAACATTCAGAACACTCACCAATATCCGAGCCACTCCATGAGCCCGAGTGAAAGCCATATCCACTCTCTCCGTCTTACCAACCATGATACCCATACTGGCTACAACTCGAACGTCCTGCAGAGGCTTAGATGGGGCCCCAGAAAACCGCAACCAGATCTGCGTAAGCGGCTTTCCTTTAGGCTCCACCTTCGTCCACTCGTGAAACTCCAAAATACACGTAGTACCAGGAACTCTACACAAGCCAAAACTCAGCAGTTTCTGTAAATCCTCCACAGAAGGAAAATCCACCTTAAAGACATTAGCTTCTAAGCTGACCAGCTCCCACTGAAAGTCCCCCGGTACCAACTCCTGAAGCCTCCGGATAATCTGCGCCTCAGTCACCTCGCCCTGGGTTGCTTTCACTATTCCGGTATTCAGGCCTTGTGGCTCCTCTGGGATCTCCCTCGCGACCGGGGACTCGAAGAATAACAGCTCCGCGCAATATAATCCATACATAGTCAGAGCCGGAGCCTGGTCACGCAAAACCGGGCACTCTCCCGAAGCATGTGCTGGCTTGCCACATGAGTCACACAACTCGGCCACGCACTCTGCAATAAAATGTCCTTCTCACCACACCGATAACAGAGCATCTTTTCCTTCTTGCGCGCCCACTTGGCTGCCCTCTCAGAATCAGACTTGTCCGATGCCGCAGCCGCCGCCCCAGGCACAGGAACCTCAACATTAGCCAGTGCCGTTACCACATCCATCGCCTGACTAGTAAGATCAGTGGACTGGGCGTTATCTGTCTCAATAGCTGTCGCCTCATGGTCAACAGCAGCCGGGGGCGGAGGCTGTCGACGAAACCTCCCACGGCCACCACCCCGACCACCTCGATATCCATGGTAGCCGCCTCTCTGGCGGTGCTCCGGACCGGATGTCCCCTCGACAAAGCCACCCGGAGGCCCAAGAAAAGGTCGCTCAGCCGACCCGTCACCCTGGCAGGCGTAGCCTCGACCGCCACCCGTAGATGAGGAACCACGGTGCTTCCCTTCTCCGTACGCATCAACACTGTCATCCCCCCACTGACCTCGGGGTGGCTCGAAGGAATCTGTAGCTGTCAAAGTTTGCCTCGTCTGCGCAGGTCCCGACCGGTTCTGAGCCGGTCTCGCTATGAAGTGCGGCGGGGGAGCGCCCCGAGGCGGACCACTACCCGGGGCCGGCACCACAGTAGTCTGTCCAGTCCCGTCGCCCCTCCCCGTAGCAGTAGGTACTGTAGGAATTGGCCCCGTCGGTCGGTGCGCCGCGGCAGCGCCACGGCCAGCGCCGGCTGCAACGACGCCCCTAGCCTGGGCATCTCTTCCCGTCTGCCGCGCGGGCGGTCTGGCAGCCACAGGCACAGGCGGCCTTGGCCTGAGGTTGCCGCCTGGCCGCCCCATGGCAGAGACAGCGGCGCCCCGCCCGGCTCCGACAACAGCACCTGCCGCACCAGGCCCAGCGGCAGCAGCTCCCCGTCCAATACCCCCCGGCGGTGGCGGCCCGGCTGCCCCGGCCCTGTCTCTGGCTATCTGGGGTTTCGGCGCCGGTGCCGGCGGCCCTCCCGTCCCTCTGCCCGTCATAGCGCTAAGGGGAGGGATGTTCATAGGTACGATCATCATATATCATTCTGTGTTGGATTGGTTTGTATGCTGACAGTAGTACATATTTTTTTCGAGTGAACAGGGCCAAAGAGATCCTGCATCTCTACATAGGGCAGCCACGGTTCTGATCAACTTCCAGTCGGAGGATGGAGAGTTCCCTCAGCAAGTACGTCATTCCCTTTTATTTTATGAGCATCATGTGCTATGCTTGTAATTAAGGAAAGCGATAGTACGGCAATATATCTCCATAGAAAAAAATAGTGATTGAACTATATAAACTTCAATTAATTAATTTATTGCAACTTGTTGTTAATTAGTGATTACAAATATAACAACAAGATCTAAGTTAATTCCTAGTACCGTGTGCTTTGGAATAACTTTGGCATGTTTTCTCACTTGACAGGACATTATTGGAGTTGCCAACCGCAACCTTATACTCACTTACGCCCAATACAGGAACATCTTCCCTATCTGGGCTCTTGGAGAGTACTACCGTAGAATGGTCCTGACAACATAAAGGGAGAATCTGCGGTGTATATGTAGCCGTTGAGAGTTACACACTGTTAGATGATAATTTGTGCACATAATTTTCCACATCTCCATGGAGCATGGAGTGCCTATTCCCAAAAATACATGATACCATTACCAACATATCTACAAACTTGTTATATTTATTTCAGATGATTTAGTTATTACAATATTCGTTGGGTTCCTCTAGGTGTTATTAAAATATTTCTTGTGTTCCTCTAAGTGTTTCATTTTACCTCGCAACAGTTAAACAACATCCAGGTAGAGCATTCTACTCCGTTCACGCAGATCATTCTACTCAGTTCACAACCAAACATAAAAATTCTAACAATAGGCTTGAGTACGGGACACTTCACTGACTGAGTGGCACATTAAATTGCACAGAAGGGAAACTCGTGCTTCCCAGGGGAGCTTTTGTCTGAGATTTCGTTTTTAGGTTGGTGCCTTTTTTAGTAATCAATAAAACAATAATCGTTGGTCTGCTTACAACACAAAGATTATGTAACAACCTATATCACATAATTCATTCATATATAATTAGAAGCACGCCAGTCTATGAAACTACTATAAGTACCTTTTTGTATTTTACACACTTTTAAATAACTGTTTAGTAGCATTGTACACACACACACAAACACACACACATGGCCACATGGAGTTATCTGCAGCAAAATCAAAACCATTATTGTGATCTATAGAACACACGGTGATAACAACATATAGGGCTTTGGCCGATGAGATCATCCGCAGCAGCACGTATGCACGCGGCGCTGCCTAGCTAGGCCTGCTGACCTTGTATGTACTATATGTATGTTCGTTGAGAAAAATGTAGTGGGGAAAATAAATATTAGGGTTTCGCCCTCCGATCTCCATTGCTGGACAGAAATTAACGAGCTGGAGGAATGGCGCACTAACCTGACCTTGTAGTAGTCGGGAGAGAGATGGTATATACTAGTGGCTGGGGCGCCACCTGGTGGCGCCACCTATGCGGTAGTGTGCGCACTAATCAAGCTGACACACTTATTAACGTGTTGACAATCCAAACAAGCAACAGTGGTTAAAAATATAATACATAGAATAGAACTGCAGCAGAAGAGTGTTCATTCATAAAGCAAAGCAAGCGAAGTAGTTTCATCGATGCTAATAGATCTATATTAATAGAGGTGACAATCTTACAAGTGGATAGTTGGATGACTGATCACAGAAACACATCCAACTGTTCAAGTCAAGGTTTAGCAGTCTCCAAAAGGTGGGCGATCTCCAAAAGAGGTAGAGTTCCTCGGATCATCACAACACAAGCATACCAAGTCTTAGTGAGAAACTAAACACGATACATGGATCATATGTACATGCAGTAGCTGAGGTTGACAGTGGTGGGTCAAGAGACGATGCACAGTTGCATCACTGGCTCACTAAGCTACTCCTATTGCCATTTAATCAATCAACCGGTCTACCATCGAGACAGACCTCACCACCGTGAAGTACTGGCATACTCAAGAGGAGGGCACCTCACCAGGAAGCCGAAACCTAGACATCGGCACAACCATGTTGGCCCTTGTACTGCTTGTACAATGAAAAGAACATTATGATTTTCCTAAGCAATAGTTTCCAAGAATAGGAAAATAAATTTTACATCAATTTCCTCTCAGATTCTGAAGACCTCCCTAAATCAGAAGAAGAAATCAAGTAGATGTACCTAACACACACAGATACATGAAGATAGGATTGATAGATTGCGAATCAGTAGCTAACGTCTAACCATCTTGGAACACTGTCCCCCATGGTGTCCAGCCACCACCCTTCAGCAATTCATCAAATGGCAGCTGCTTTTTAAATGGTACTGTGTAACTAAAATCAGCAATCCTGCAAACAAAATTGCAAGACAAAAAAAATCTTGGCAAATTTAGAGCCTAATGACAGCAGTTTTTTTCTTCAGAAAAAAGAATAACAACGACAGAGACAAGGTCATACATGTGTGCATGAAGACTTGTCTTCGTAGCCTGATTTGGTCATGCGAGTATGACACTTGTGTGAGTTCCAAACTTCTTTCACTCCTCGACTCATCGTCATGAGTTGCAAACTTGTATTTGCACCAACGTTTACGAGTCGATGAGTCGTTCGAAGGTTGAGACTCATAGACTAGTCGTGACTAGTCTAGACTACTGCTGGACTAGTCGACATGGTACTGTAGTTCACAACTTGCAGTAATCAATTACTAAAACCTAGTATTAATATGTAATATATACTATAGAAAGTGCATTGGAACGTCAATTTGTCCTGCAGATTAGTCCAGTAAGCATATTTCCATGTTGGATCCTTGCTCCTAGCTGGCTTCTTGCAGGATCCTTCGATGGATCATATTGCTCATTGGTCTGAGCTGCGGCTGCTGAATACAATACTTGAGATATTTCCGGCATAGGCATTGCACTTTAGACCTAAGGATCTTGAAACTGAAGCAAACAAAACGAAATAAAGAAGAGGGCAGGGGGTAAAAATTGAATCAAAGAAGGGAAGAAGAGAAGGGAGAAATTACTTTGCTAGTATGCTTGCTTGCTTACTGCAACCTGAGGGACAAGCGGATCCAGTAGCCAGAAGGCAGCAGAGGGAGACCGTAAGGCAGATCTAGGGAGAGCAGAAGCAATGGAGGGAAAGGGCCAGAGCAGAGGAGTGCAGATCCATGAAGAGCATAAGCAATGGAGGGAAAGGGGCAGGGTGGCTGGCTCACTTATCCCCTCCCAATCCCTAAAAAATAAAAAAAAAATTGAGTCGAATGACTCAAGGTGCATGACTAGTCTAGACTAGTCTATGACTAGTCCTTCGACTCCTTGACTCGGCGAACTAGTCTACACGAGATTTCTAGTCGACACCCAGAATGCGACTCATAGACTAGTCTAGCGACTAGTCTCGACTAGTCCCTCAACTCGTAATCAATGATTTGCACTGATGTACTTTATGAAATAGGTACATTATATACTACATGAGAGGTTGGCAAAATCATGTTTTGTTCATTCCCTATTTGAAACAAAAAATTGTAGTGATCCTCTGCCCCATGAAGTTTCCTCAAAATAAGGGGAGAGTATACATTAAAATAGTTGTCAACTAAGGAATACACATAATACAAATGAGGAAGATATCAAGAAACAGTAACATCGCAAAATCTGGTAGGTTTTGCATTCATTTGTTCAAACTCATTGCGGACTCCTGCTGTAAATTTTAGAAGCCAATTGCAAGACTACAAACTGTATATTAACTCCTCTCTAAACAATGTTTTTTCTACAGTTTGATCGTTAGTTTTCTTCAGGAAACAATAGGGAACGATCTTGTTGGAAATATATTATGGTGAAATAAAACCATGTAAGCTATCTCCAGCTGGACCAAGCATTTGCTATGTCAGATGTCGTTAGACCATATAAACATAAAAGGTAAACTGAACCAACTAACCAATATTCTGCAGTAACTACTAAATTCATGATTTACAATCTAGTAATATTACTTCAGATCAGTAGTAAACTTACCTTCCTGATCAGTGTCACCTCCAGATCCACGACAATCACAGGTCCCATCCTCTTTATTCCCACGAGAATCACAGCTAGCCAGTCTTGTCAGAGTGACCTCCTTATAAGATCCAGCAGCACATCTCCCTCTGCATCTGTATATAAAACTCGAATCAATTAGCTGGAATTGGTGACTTAACAGATGATCTAGCTGAAGAAGAAGATGAATTCATCCATGTTTGCTGGTGAAGTGACGAGTCCATGGATGGAATCATTGGTGCCTTGGAGCAGGAGGCGTGCATGGTGAAGTCGTTGAAGCAGTCGACGACGCACTGCTGGATGTTGAGGGACAGTGTGTCCAGGGTGCTCACCATCAACAGCAGTAGGCCCGGCTTGGCGGCGCAGTAGATCTCCACCCGGGTGTCCTCCTCCTTGCACTCCACCTCAAACTTCAAGCACACTCAGTCGGTCACTGATCACCATTTTAAGCTACATCAGCAATGGCGCTCTGCTCCATTGGCGACTAATGTTTGTGAATGTGCATATGGAGCACTGAGCAATGGTGTTCACAAATAAAACAACTGGAGAATGCTTTCCCTGAGATGTGCAATCTACTTCTGCAAGTTTTTGGATAGAAGCAGCAGCAGCAATATAAGGGCTCAGCTGAATCAGCTTCTATAACGAACAAACAGATCTCGATTGAAATCGTCGAATTTACCTATCTCAGCTCCTCGCGCAACCATCCAAAATCCGACGTGGCATAGCCGAGAGTGCGCCCTTTGCGCGACTGTTATTGGGTTTTATGGCATCTGGGCTCCTGGTCGACAGTTGCTGCGGTGGCGGCAAAGAACCTGGTGGGCGGTGGCGTCTCTCTCACCGCGTGTCACGGCTGTTTTTTTTTTTTTGAGGGAAGTGTCACGGCTGAACTCACTGGGCTCGTCTATTTTTTCTTGTCAGCTTCTCGTTAACGCAGTTAGGCCATATAGAGCTAGTTTGGTTGCATGCCTGGACCAGACCGTTGACTGGCCTAGGCCTGGGATTTTGGGCCAGTTTGGTTCGAAGCCTGGATAATGTGCTTGAGAAAATCAACTGCCTGGATAGTGCCTGGACCGATGGAAAATTTTGCCTGACCAGGCTAGCCTGTTGCGTGCGTGTTTGGATCGCGTCCTTGCGTCTCTCTCTGTGTAAGCCAGCCGGTCAACCAACCAGACCTGGGTTGGGCTGTTCGGACAACAACATGAAACGAATAGAATGGGCCGGCCGGACGACGACTGAGTTGCCATCAAAATAGTTAGACAAAAAAATAGTTTATTTTTCTTCTCCAAACAATCGTCAAAGAGACCATCCACTCCTTAAAAAATAGAAAAGTCAAAGAAACCATCCAATGCGTTGCTGTTTTCCCTCGGCGAATTTTCCTTGTTCGCCTGCAGCCGACATAATAGGTTTAGGCTATGGTTTGGTTTCGTTTCATTTAATCGGCTCCTTGATCAGCTGAGCTTCATGAGACTGGATTTTCTACTCCCGGGTGCACATACAACCGCATGAACAGCATATTTGAAAAAAAAATACAAAACAGAATGAAAAAATATGGAATTTTGGGACATCAAACTAGATCAAAAGTCTTAGCTTCGTGCAAAATTTCGTGACCAGATAAAGCCCTCGGCAAAAATAACAAAATCTGTGTTCAAAGTTTTGTTTGCTTTTGAGGTGTGATTTTTTTTAAAAAAAATCCCTGAGGGCTCCTCAAATGTTATTGGGTCACGAAATTTCGCAGAAAGCTAAAAGTTTTCATCTAGTTTGATGTCAAAAAAATTCAGATTTTTTCGATTTTGTTTTAATTTTTTTGCAAGTGTAATGTTCATATGGGTGCACCTACACCCGGGAGCAGCCACACCTTTCCCATCATTGTAAAAACTCTGGATGCCAATCACATTTTATTACAAGGCCAGGTCATTTGTTTTTGCTGAAGCTGATTCACAAAATATATATGATGAGAGTAAATAATATACCACAAAATAAATCATAGTTTATTTTCTCCAAAATCATCAGATAGATAGATTCACAAGCAATGCATTCGAGATCGATTTTCTTGCACACGCAAAAGAGCAGACACTCTTATATTGACCATGGGCGCTCAATTTGAATCATATTTCATTTGAGAGATTGATGGAATTAAACACTTGCTGGAGACAACATGTATAAACAAGTCAGTTGTAACTTCAACACCATTCATTCATGAGTCCAATATACATCCAGCATCCAACAGACCAAAGGCACAAACAAAAGTTAGCCAACAACAATAATATCACCACCGAAAATCAGTCGATCAATTAGCAATTCGGCAACAACAAACTAACAAAGCACACTACAATGAACGGAAGCTCCATGCTAACTTGTCGACCGACACATAGCATCTTTCATCTTGCTCAAGTCAACCATGTCCTCAAAAATCTTCACTAGCTATTAGCTAGGTCAATTCTCAATAGATCCACCATACTTGCAGCGCCTAGCTTGGTTGTTGCTTGTCTACTCAATAATCAAACCAGTCCGACAACTAGACTGACCACACACACGTCGGAGGCCATGGCTGGCGCCCAGCAACCACGAAGACAACCACCAGGCGGCTTTTCGGCCAAAAGTTTGCCACCGAGTTGTCCAGAAAAGCAGGGAGCGCATGAGGCGACTAATGACCTGCAGGAGCAGAGAGGACAACACATAAGCAGACCAGGAGTGATAATTGTCATCAAATTCAACACTAGTTGAATACCCACACTTGAGCAGCCCAACCTGGCAAAGAAAACAAAATCCACAAGTATGAAACAACAAAGCACAGGTTGAGAGCCAGGAAGCACTCTGCATGATCTATCTTGAGCCAGCCAAACAACACATCTCAATTCTCACATCAGCCAAGCATTGATCATTGCCAGAATGCGCTTATCTGCTTAAAAGATACTCTCTCCGTCCGAAAATACTTGTCATCAAAATGGATGAAAAGGGATGTATCTAGAACTAAAATGCATCTAGATGCATCTCTTTTTATCCATTTTGATGACAAGTATTTTCGAACGAAGGGAGTATTGTTCATCATACGGCATGCTAAATAGTAGATAGATCGCACTACATACAGTCTTGTTGGTCCCAATCTCATCTACCCCTTCTCTCTCGCTTGCTGGATCAAGAAGGAGAGGACGCCACCGAGCCGCACGTGTGCTAAACTCGGAGGTGCCATCCGTTCGGCATTTGATCGGGAGTCCGTGGATTGATCGTCATTGGGTCGCGAAGACGTTGACTACATCAACCGCGTTTCTTAACGCTTTCGCTTAGCGATTTACAAGGGTATGTATATCCAATCTCTCCTGTCGTAGATGTTCATCTCCTAGATTGATGTTGATGAGCGTAGGAAATTTTTTGTTTCCCATGCAACGTTCCCCAACATGCAGGTCCTCCTAACATACTCCCTTTAATATATCTAGCCAGTGATGGAGACAATACCCGACGACCTGGGGCGGCTGCCCGAGCTCGCCGGCAAGCTACCATATAAACATAGCTATGACTTTATGTAGTTATTGGCTGAACTTAGCATGGTTTGGTGAGCCTAATAGTTCTTGAGCATTGCTTGGTGCTTCTTGTCCCAACTCCTAAGTTTTTCTGGTTTCGCCATTGTATCTAGCCAATAAAATAAAGTAGTTAATAGGAATAAATAATAGCACAGTTAGAAACTACACACTAGTAGAAAACAGGGCTTTGGTCCAGGCCGGGTCAGCCCATTAGTCCCGGTTCAGTCTAGAACCGGGACCATTGGTCCCGGTTCATGAGCCCAGGGGGCCGGCCGGGCCACGTGGGCCATTGGTCCCGGTTCATCTGGACCTTTTGGTCCCGGTTGGTGGGATGAACCGGGACCAATGGGCCTCGCTCCTGGCCCACCACAATTGGTCCCAGTTGGTGGCTTGAACCGGGACCAAAGGCTCCCCTTTAGTCCCGGCTCATGTCACCAACCGGGACCAATGAGGTGCCTATATATACCCCCTCGCGCAAGAGCAGAGCACAGTGCTTTATTTTTTCTGGCCGAGGGGGACAGGGCTTTGTGGTGCTCTAGCTCACCTCCTATGCACATGAGGTGTTCGATGGAATGCCCGAGCCACACTACTTAAGCTTTCTCCTCTCGAAGCTCGACCTCCAAGCTCCATTTTCCTCGAGATTTGTCTAGATTTAGCGGTCCGTCACGCCCCGTCCCCGTCTTCACCACCGTCGATCACCCGCGCCGATCTCATCACCGACACCACCGTGGTGAGCCTCTTGTTCTTATCTTCTTTCTGAAAGGAAAAATATTCTTACTTGTATGTTTAGATAGATACTTGTATCATTTTCTTACATTTATTATTGCATCTTATATAGTGCGATGGTTTTGGTATCCGCCCCCGTCGGCCCTCGTCCTGTCAATGATTCGGATGTGGTATGTATATTATTTTTATAACTATTGGTTCATTTATTGTTTATGAAAATTATGCCGACCAACGTGACATAGATTTTATTTATCTAGGATGTATGTGAATCGGAAATGCCAACCGACCCTATTGTCGAGAGGTTAAATTTAGTTGAAGAAGAAAACAATTTGTTGAAGGAAAAAATAAAAAAATTGAGGAGGAGAAGATGATATTGGAGTTGCATGTTGCGGATGTCGTCGATGATCACAAGATCAAGATGGATGCAATGCGCTTGAAGATTAGAAAGATTAGAAAATATGCCATTCATACCGAGGCTTGGTATCATTATTCCGTTGGATCAATTGTTACCTTGGTTGCGATTATGATCGCATTTCTTTTCGCATTGAAATGTTTTACATAGTTTCAATGTATGGTTTAATTAATTAGATGCTCTGGAGAGCTATATGTTGTTAGATGAGAACTATGTATGCACTTTGGTTTTAATGTGATGATGAACTTCTATTAATTTGGACACTTAATTATATATAATGCATGCAGATGAACCGGCAATGGATGTACGGTGACAGACACACCCGCGAATACATTAAGGGCGTGCATGAGTTTCTCGATGCGGCTAAGGAAAACAGGCAGAATGGTTTTATGTGTTGTCCATGCACTGAATGTGGGAATACGAGGTCTTACTCTAACCGAAAAATCCTTCACTCCCACCTGCTTTACAAGGGTTTCATGCCACACTATAATGTTTGGACGAGGCACGGAGAAATAGGGGTTATGATGGAAGACGGCGAAGAAGAAGACTACGATGACAACTATGTGCCCCCTGAATACGGTGATGCTGCAACGGGGGGAGCTGGTGAAGATTAAGAGGAACCAGACGATGTGCCCAATGATGCTGCAACGGGTGAAGCTGCTGAAGATCAAGAGGAACCAGATGATGTGCCCGATGATGATGATCTCCGCCGGGTCATTTTCGATGCAAGGACGCAATGCATTAGTCAAAAGGAGAAGCTGAAGTTCAATTGCATGTTAGAGGATCACAAAAAAGGGTTATACCCCAATTGCGAAGATGGCAACACAAAGCTCGGTACCGTACTGGAATTGCTGCAGTGGAAGGCAGAGAATGCTATGGCTGACAAAGGATTTGAGAAGCTACTAAAAATATTGAAGAAGAAGGTTCCAAAGGATAACGAATTGCCCGACAGTACATACGCAGCAAAGAAGGTCGTATGCCCTCTAGGATTGGAGGTGGATAAGATACATGCATGCCCTAATGACTGCATCCTCTACCGCGGTGCATACAAGGATCTGAACGCATGCCCGGTATGTGGTGCATTGCGGTATAAGATCAGACGAGATGACCCTGGTGATGTTGACGGCGAGCCCCCCAGGAAGAGGGTTTCTGCGAAGGTGATGTGGTATGCTCCTATAATACCACGGTTGAAACGTCTGTTCAAAAACGAAGAGCATGCCAAGTTGATGTGATGGCACAGTGAGAACTGAAAGAAAGATGGGAAGTTGAGAGCACCCGATGACGGGTCGCAGTGGAGAAAAATCGAGAGAAAGTACTGGGATGAGTTTGCAAAGGACCCAAGGAATGTATGGTTTGCTTTAAGCACGGATGGCATTAATCCTTTCGGGGAGCAGAGCAGCAATCACAGCACCTAGCCCGTGACTCTATGTATGTATAACCTTCCTCCTTGGATGTGCATGAAGCGGAAGTTCATTATGATGCCAGTTCTCATCCAAGGCCCTAAGCAACCCGGCAATGAAATTGATGTGTACCTAAGGCCATTAGTTGAAGAACTTTTACAGCTGTGGAATGAAAATGGTGTACGTACATGGGATGAGCACAGACAGGAGGAATTTAACCTTAAGGCGTTGCTGTTCGTGACCATCGATGATTGGACCGCTCTCAGTAACCTTTCAGGACAGACAAACAAAGGATACCACGCATGCACGCACTGTTTAGATGACACTGAAAGTATATACCTGGACAAATGCAGGAAGAATGTGTACCTGGGCCATCGTCGATTTCTTCCGACCAACCATCAATGTCGAAAGAAAGGCAAGCATTTCAAAGGCGAGGCAGATCACCGGAAGAAGCCCGCCATGCGCACAGGTGATCACGTGCTTGCTATGGTCAATGATTTACACTACGTAATCTTTGGAAAGGGTCCCGGTGGAGTAGCTGTTCCGAATGACGCTGAGGGACACGCACCCATGTGGAAGAAGAAATCTATATTTTGGGACCTACCCTACTGGAAAGACCTAGAGGTCCGCTCCTCAATCGACGTGATGCACGTGACGAAGAACCTTTGCGTGAACCTGCTAGGCTTCTTGGGCGTGTATGGGAAGACAAAAGATACACCTGAGGCACGGGAGGACCTGCAACGTTTGCACGAAAAAGACGGCATGCCTCCGAAGCAGTATAAAGGTCCTGCCAGCTACGCTCTTACGAAAGAAGAGAAAGAAATCTTTTTTGAATGCCTGCTCGGTATGAAGGTCACGACTGGCTTCTCGTCGAATATAAAGGGAATAATAAATATGCCAGAGAAAAAGTTTCAGAACCTAAAGTCTCATGACTGCCACGTGATTATGACGCAACTGCTTCCGGTTGCATTGAGGGGGCTTCTACCGGAAAACGTCCGATTAGCCATTGTGAAGCTATGTGCATTCCTCAATGCAATCTCTCAGAAGGTGATCGATCCAGAAATCGTACCAAGGCTAAGGAGTGATGTGGCGCAATGTCTTGTCAGTTTCGAGCTGGTGTTCCCACCATCCTTCTTCAATATCATGACGCATGACCTAGTTCATCTAGTCGACGAGATTGTCATCCTGGGGCCCGTATTTCTACACAATATGTTCCCCTTTGAGAGGTTCATGTGAGTCCTAAAGAAATATGTCTGTAATCGTGCTAGGCCAGAAGGAAGCATCTCCATGGGCCATCAAACAGAGGATGTTATCGGGTTTTGTGTTGACTTCATTCCTGGCCTTAACAAGATAGGTCTCCCTAAATCGCGGTATGAGGGGAGACTGACTGGAAAAGGCACTCTTGGAAGAGACTCAATAATATGCAGGGACGGATATTCTTGGTCTCAAGCACACTACACAGTTCTACAGAACTCTACCTTGGTGACCCCGTATGTCGATGAACACAAGAACAGTCTGCGCTCCAAACACCCGGAGCAGTGCGACGACTGGGTTACATGTGAACACATCAGGACTTTCAGCAGTTGGTTGGAAACACGTCTACGAGGTGACAACACTGTTTGTGATGATTTGTACTTGTTGTCCAGGGGACCATCTTTGACTGTATTGACTTACAAAGGATACGAGATAAATGGGAATACATTTTACACGATCGCCCAAGATCAAAAGAGCACCAACCAAAACAGCGGTGTCCGCTTTGATGCAGCAACCGAGAGCGGAAAGGATACATATTATAGTTACATAGTGGATATATGGGAACTTGACTATGGACCTAATTTTAAGGTCCCTTTGTTTAAGTGCAATGGGTCGATCTGTTAGGCGGCGGGGTACAGGTAGACCCACAGTATGGAATGACAATAGTGGATCTGAAAAATCTTGGGTACACTGACGAACCGTTCGTCCTAGCCAATGATGTGGCACAGGTTATCTATGTGAAGGACATGTCTACCAAACTGAGAAAAAGAAAAGATAAGGAAGAAAATACATCATACGATGAGCCAAAGCGCCACATAGTTCTTTCAGGAAAAAGGGACATCCTGGGAGTGGACGGCAAGACAGACATGTCTGAAGATTATGAAAAGTTTCATAAAATTCCTCCCTTCAATGTCAAGGCTGACCCAAGCACCCTGATAAACAATGAAGATTATCCATGGTTACGGCGCAATAAGCAAATGACACAAGCGAAGAAAAAGTGAAGACTTTCTCCTGCAACTATTATGATGATACCATGCCAAATTTGTAACAGACGAGTATGCTATGCCAACTTTTTCAGAGTTCATTTGAAAACTATGAATTTAGGTCGAATTTTCTCTATAAGTGCATCTATGTTCAAATTTTAACTATTCAAATTTGAAAACTAATGGCACTAACACAAAATTTATATTTTTTCTAAAACTAATGGCACTAACAGAAAGTTTATAATTTTGCTGACCTAAAAGCAAAAAGAATTAAAAAATAAAGCAAAAAACAAAAGAAAATAAATAATACAGAAAACAAAACGAAAAAACTGGAAAAAAAATAAAAATAGCAACAATAAGTATTTTGTTGTAAGTAGAAACAAAATAAAATAAATAAAGCAACAAAGAAAACTAAAAAACTAAAAAAGTGTTTTCAAATTTGAAAACTAATGGCACTAACAGAAAGTTTATAATTTTTCTAAAACTAAAAGCAAAAAGAATTAAAAAATAAAGCAAAAAAACAAAAGGAAATAAATAATGCAGAAAACAAAACAAAAAAACTAGAAAAAAATAGGGCTCACCCCTATAATATTTGTTATGACTAACTAAACTTACCAAATTGAGTATAATGATAAAACACAGTAATATTAAATAGCAGGAAAAAGATTGACTCAAAAATCAATTTTTATAGTAAAGTTATTCATAAACTAGTGATTCACACAAATTTTAAAAAAAATCAAATTTAAACTATTCAAATTTTAAAACTAATGGCACTAACAGAAAGTTTATAATTTTTGTGACCTAAAATCAAAAAGAAATCACTACAAAACTATAAGTATTTAGTTCTAAGTAGAAACAAAAAAACAAAAAAACAAAAAAAGTGCCACCTACTGGGCCCCCACGGCCTGAATACGACTAGAAACCCTACCATGGGCCAGGATTCAGGCCCGCGGGAGGCCCAGTAGGCCCACAGGCACAGATTGCAGTGTTAGGCCCGAAATTATGTTTTAGAGAGGAGCTCGAGAGGGAAGGCGCACCGCACCTTATAAACAGGTGTGCCTCCCTCTCAACTAGCGAGGTGGGACTAAATATTTGGGTTTGGGGCAGCACAGGCCTTTGGTCCCGGTTGGTGGCACCAACCGGGACTAAAGGGGGGCATTAGTCCCGGTTGGTGCTACGATCCGGGACTAATGCCCCCCTTTAGTCCCGGTTGGTGCCACCAACCGGGACAAGAGGCCTTTGGTCCCGGTTGGTGGCACCAACCGGGACTAAAGGGGGGCATTAGTCCCGGTTTGTGCCACGAACCGGGACCAATGCTCTTGCTATATATACAGCACTTTGCAATTTTCGCCAAAATCCATCTGTTTCTTCTCGCCCCGACGCCTTCTGTTCCTCGTCACCGTCGCCGCCGAGCCCTGCCCCGACGCCGTCAGGCTGGTCCACCTCGCCGTCGCCGCCGCCGAGCCACTGCCCCGACACCGTCACCGCGCCCGCCGCCCCTGCCGGCCCAGACACCATCGCCGTCGCCGCGCGCGCCGCCCCTGCCCCGACCCCGTCGCCGTCGCCGCGCGCGTCACCCGTTCCCCGACCCCGTCGTCGTCGCCGCGCGCGCCGCCCCTTCCCCGACCCTGTCGCCGTCGCCGCGCGCGCCGCCCCTTCCCCGACCCTATCGCCGTCGCCGCGCGCGCCGCCCCTACCCCAACCCCGTCGCCGTCGCCCCGACCGCACGCCGCCACCTTCGGTCCGGCCGCCCGCGCCCTTTCCTATTATTTTTTTCATTATTATAAAAATGTGCATATATGTATATGTTCTCTGTGTATATATGTTCATATATGCAAAAGTTAGATTTTAGAAAAACTTTATATATGCAAAAGTTTATACATATATGCAAGTATATATGTATTTTATATATGCAAAAAATTATATATCTAGCTAGGAAGAAGGAAGAAAGGAAAAAGAAGAAAAACTTATATATGAGAAATGTATGTATGTATATATGAGAAATGTATGTATGTATAGATGTATGTATGTGGATACATGAGGGGGGTCGATATACCCCCTCTCCGATAGCATTTTTGTGCATTTTAGGTTAGTGTATATATATGTTAATGTATATATGCAAAAGATAGATTTTTAGAAAAAATACTATTTTTCTGTTGATGATATGATGATGTTTTTTTTTCATATATGTATTAATTTTTTTAAGTTGTTAGTAGATATCGATTTTAGGTTAGTGCATTTTATCACTGATTTTAGGTTAGTTGATCGATTTAGTGCATTTTATGTTTGTTGCATTTTAGGTTAGTGCATTTCATGTTAGTGGAGAGGAAAAAGTAAAATAAGGAAAAGGAAAATAAGTAGAGAAAGAAGGAGAAGAAGAAGGAGAAGACGAGGAGAGGAAGAAGAGGAAGAAGAAGAAAAAAAGAGGAGAAGAAGAAGGAATAGAGGAGCTTCTAAATTTTTTTGTCCATATAGAAGGTGTTTGATGAAATGCTAGATGTTTTTTTCATATGATGTTTTTTTTCATATATGTATTCATTTTTTTTATTTAGGTTGTTAATTAGTAGATATCGATTTTAGGTTAGTGTAGAGGAAAAAGTAAAATAAGGAAAAGGAAGAAAAGAGGAAGAAGGAAGAAGGAAGAAGAAGAAGAAGAAGAAGAAAAGGAAGGAGTGGAAAAAGGAAAATAAGAAGAGGAAGACTTCTCTTTTCTTCATGGATATATGCTAAAGAAAACAAGGGGGGTGATAGATGATGATGAGGGGTCGAGAGTGGGACGAGAGGTCGAGAGGTGTCGAGGGGAGAAAAAAAATGTTATCAGGGACGAGGGTCGTCGAGGGGTCGAGAGAGGGACGAGGGGTCGAGAGAACTAAATAAGAAGAAGAAGAGGAGAGGAAGAAGAGGAGAAATAAATAAGAAGAAGAAAAAAGAAGAAAAAGAAGAGGAGAAGAAGAAAGGAATAGTGGAGAAGAAGAGGGTCGAGGGTTCCAGGGTCGTCTAGGGGTCGAGGGTTCCAGGGTCGTCGAGGGTTCAAGGGGTCGAGGATCGCCGAGGGGTCAAGAGAGGTTTCCTAGTGTCAAAGTATTGAAGAAATCCATGCCTTCATCATTAGCCGGAAGTAACCAGGGCATGTTGGTACGAAGTTCTGCAAAGTTGTTCTGGAATGGAGTCCCGGATAGGATAATCCGCCTTTTGGTACGAATTCAGCAAAGGCCTTCCAAATAGCGATATTCGGAAGGCTCTTGCTAAACTTCGTACCAAAAAGCGAATTATCTTATCTGGGACTCCGTTCTAGAACAACTTTGAAGAGCTTCGTACCATCATGCACATGTTACTTTCGCCTAATGATGAAGACATGGTTTTGTTGAATCCTTTGACACTACGCAACCTCCTGACCCCTCGGCGATGCTCTCGAACATGAGAGGAAGAAGAGGATAAAAAAAGAAGAGGAAGAAGAAAAAAAGAGGAGGAGAAAGAATAGAGGAGTTCTTCTCCTCTATTCTTTCTTCTCCTCTTTTTTTCTTCTTCTTCCTCTTTTTTTATCGGGAACGAGGGTCGTCGAGGGACATAGATGTAGTGTCGTCGTTGTCGATATATACCCCCTCCCGATAGCTTACTATGATTAGGTAGCTAGTTCTACGTTTGGCACTAATATATCCATCTGTCATGTTTGAATAATAATTGCCATGTTGTAAATATTTGTAGAAACTATGGACACCGCCCTAGACGAAGCAAAAGAAGCGTTGTTGAGGGACATAATCGCAGAAGGAAGTGATGCCGTCTCGTTGTTTCTCAACGACACCGATGGTCTGGAAGGAGAGGGTGAACAATTTGGCTATGGTGACCTAATGCCGGTGCAAGAAGAAGAACATGAGGACGGCTCCGGTGACCCAATGCCGGTGCAAGAAGGAGACCATGATGACGGCTCCGGTGACCGAACCAAGTCCGACCAGGTATATACACTACAAGAAATATGTCAACTTGTGACCACCACTATTGGTCACTGAATGGTCACAAATTTCCATTTGTGACCTTTTTGTGACCAAAAACATAAGGTCAAAAGCTGGCCGTCGTAAACTGACTATAGCGACCTTTCTTCTAGAATGGTCGTAGACGTTTATGACCAAAATACGTCTACTGTGGCGTTTTGGTCACTAGCAACCTCCCCAGGCCACGTAGGAATCCAGCGTGGCAATCTGACGTGGCACAAGATTCAGCCCGGTCCAATTCGGTTTTCTACATGGGCCTAGCCCAACAATTCGGCCTTTTTAATGTATTTTTTCTTGTTAATTTTGACTAGCTACATGGGCTTGGGCCATTAATTCGGCCTTTTTTTCTAAGATGCAACCTTTTACAGTCTACTGGTTTTTTATTTTCGTCCTTTTTTTGCCACTGGTCCCACCAATCAGATTGGTCCCACTTGTCATGCTTATCACAAAATTGATCCCACACATCAAAAACTTCAAAATCTGTCAAACAACCATTATAACTTGTCAGGTTTCCATTTCACGGGTATTCAAAGCACATACACAATCATTGTTTCGAACAGACCAAAGAGCAAAAAGCACATACAAGTTGGTCCAAAACAATACTGCATTAATCTATTACAATCGTTACAGTATATTACAACCCAAATATGCCTACAACTACAACACATAATATGCTACTCTTTGCTGATATGCTTCACAGCTTCGGACATGGATTCACACTTCACTTGTGCAAAAAATTGTACAAGTTACATTCCAGTAAACAAACTGTACAAGTTGACGATTCCCTGCTGCATATACATATCACTTGTGTCATGTTTGGGGGTTTAGAATGTACACAGCATGTTTATGGTAGATGAACTGCAACTGGTAGGAATAGTAAAGCAAAGATGTACTGCCACTAATCAGCAAAGACATAACATTTTCTCAGAGTTAATGATTTTAGAAGAGAAGAATCAGAAAACTGGAGCCAATATATTATGAAGAGACCATTCAATAAAAAGGACAAGTTCTTTAGAATGATAACACAAATTCAGCTAGTACAATGCTTTTAGAAGTTACAAAAAATAACGATTAC
This sequence comes from Triticum aestivum, assembly GCF_018294505.1. NCBI lineage: Eukaryota > Viridiplantae > Streptophyta > Magnoliopsida > Poales > Poaceae > Triticum > Triticum aestivum. Next base: position 4,373,753 of record NC_057806.1, read on the forward strand.
TACATGGCAGATGATCATGAAGAGTATAAACACATCTTAAATCTTACTTGTAAAAACAGAATACATTAGTGCAGGGGAGTTCAGGCAGAAAACATACTACCATAGTGTGCCCCTGGTTAGCCCGAATCAGCAGCTCGCCATACTCCTCCAACAGACTGAACCTCTACTTGCTGTCTCGCCTGACCGCCTACACGCGAGAAGGCAAAAAAACATTTACTTAAAGCATCTTACAATTCACAACAAGTTCGAGACTGACCCAATTAATTTTACAGCATATAGAGATTTCACAATCAACGGTCATGGTGCTAGGCTGCTAGCTATCAAGATGAAAACAACATGTAGCAGATACATTGTACAAGCAGGAATTCGGCTGAAATCCTAGGTCACAAACCCGCAACATCGCATTAACACTGCATGTGCAATAATTTGGCTAACAAGTGCAAACAACACGAAACACATACTGTAACACAACTAAGAACAACACAGGCCATAGAAATAATATAACCAGTCAAGGGTTGCTCTAAGCAAGCATAGTTGCACATGCAAATTCAACTGTCTAGTTAAATGCTCTATAGGTCTTCTAAATTGCTCGACAGATAAAAACAGCGCAAAATACTTCATGAAAGCACGAAATCATTACATTGTACTGGTACTGCAACAGAAACAGGAACAAATCGAGCATCGGCTCCAACGCAGATCGGGAATACAGCAATACAGTATCAAAAATAAACTACTAGAATACATAGAAATTCCATGCAAATGAGTAATTCCATAATACAGTTTCTTTTTTTTTTTTGAAGAGTTGCATATCACAATAAAAACAGATACAATGTTTAATGGGATAATTAGATTTATGCCCCTAGTTGTGTTCCACTCGTCTGTTTTACCCCTAATTCCCAAAAGTCACTGGTTCTGTCCAAGTCACTTTGCTCCTATTATGCTTTTGCCCTTTGACCGTTTGACCATCAGTTTGAAAACTTCATAACTAATTCATACCAAATCAGAAAAATGCATTAGATACCAAAATGTTCAGAAAAACATCACCTATATGTTAGTGTCATTTTCATTCATGAAAAAAGTGTTGGAAAGTGCCCATCCAAGTTTTAGCTCTTATGCTACCACCATGAATAGTAAAATCTAAAAAAGTTCAAAAAAATAAAAAAAAATTGGTGGCAAAGAATGACAAATGTTTTAAGTGCCTGCCAAATTTCATCACAGAATAACATTCATGGGTGCCGCGGCAAAAAAAACAATCAACACTCCAAAATAGATTACTTTTTTGCCACGACTTCCACGAATGTCTTTCCCTAATGAAACTTGGCAAGCACTTAGAACATTTGTTGTTCTTCGCCACCATATTTTTTTGAATTTTTTTGAATTTTTTTAGAGTTCACTATTCATGGTGGTATCAAAAGAGCTAAAACTCGGATGTGCACTTTCTAACACTTTTTTCATGAATGCAAATGACACTGACATATAGGTGATGTTTTTCTGAACATTTTGGTATCTTATTTGCATTTTTCTGATTCAGTATGAATTAGTTATGAAGTTTTCAAACTGACGGTCAAACGGTCAAAGGGCAAAAGCATAAGAGGAGCAAAGTGACTTGGGCAGAACCGGTGACTTTTGGGAATTATGGGTAAAACAGACGAGTGGGACACAACTAGGGGCATAAATCTAATTATCCCATGTTTAATTGCCCGAGGCCAGAACAGTATAGTAAAGAACACAGAACATACAAGGCATGCATACATTATTAATTGAAAGAGAGGGTCTATCAATAAGGATGAGTTAACCCATGCATTCCTTACATATGAGAGCATTAGAATACAGTTAACAAATGCACTTTCACCGTCAAATCTGAAGTAATACAACCAATCATAGTTAAAATGGCGGGGATGTAACTCATATCTACACGCAGGTCACATACTAGAATAGATCTTAAACGAGCTGAGTTAAGGAAAAATTAATGACTGAAACAATTCTAACAGCAAGCTGGTTAAGCGGTGAAGCCTTCCAGGTACCATTGCATACCCAACTTATAATATTGCCATCAAACTTCCACATAAATGACAAGTCAAACATGCTGATGGACAACAGAATTTAGCTCATACAATGCAAAACTATTGTACACAAAACCAAAGTTTGGATCTATCTAGCAAACCGTTTTAAGAACAAATCACATCAAGACATGGACAGTAAAGGCAATCATTTTAGAAGGCTTGGACTGCATATACAAGTTGATAATGGAACTAACAGAGTTTAGCTTATGTAGTTCAAGAATTATACTCCCTCCGTCCGAAAATAAGTGACTCAACTTTGTACTAACTTTGTACTAAAGCTAGTACAAAGTTGAGTCACTTATTTCGGGACGGAGGGAGTACTTGACATTGGAACGCAAGCACGTGGAAATTGGAGGAACTGAAACTGCATCCACCGGGCAGAACCAGCTGTGCATGGCTGTTGCAGAGGAAAAAGACTGCCTCGGTCAACCTATTATTTTGCTTGGGATGAGGATGATCTACAAAAATGAGTAAGATATTATTGGCATCAGCTGAACTAGCAGTAGTGCATCTAACTGAGATACGGATAAAGACAGGTAAAAGCTGAGACAAAGTAGCTACTGGCCTGCTACATCAAGGAATCCCTCTCTATCTCTCTGCTTGCATGTTTTCAAGCACACGAGGGAAAACTAACAAGCTACCAGTACAAACCTAATAAATAACAAACAGAGGAGGCTCCACGTCCAAGGCCACCAGATGATTAGCATCTCCACCAGACGATTTACAATCACAAGTCCAAGGCCACCAGATGATTAGCATCTCCACCAGATGATTTACAATCACAAGTCCAAGGCCACCAGATGATTAGCAGTGGCTCGACTAATCAACTATTCACTACTGGAGTAATGATTACCAAATTATCTGTCACATCTTGCTGTTGGCAACATCACATAAGAACCAGAGTGTCGTTGTCCACCTCGCCCTTGAGGTCAAGCAGCTCGAAGATGAGGCTCCACGTCGCGTGCACAGCTACAAATTAACGCATGCATATGGATCAGTACAGGAACGCCCCAACCAAAAGCGGAATGGGAGGATCAGAGAAAGCAAGAGTAGGTGGAGGATGTGTGCAGGGAGGGGGAATGTCAGTACCTGGAACCGTACGAAGAAGGTGGAAGAAGGCTGCGTGAGAATCCTCTCGGTGCCGCCACCCCCTCCTAGTGAGTGCAGATCCGGGGCCTCACTTGGTCACGACCAGATGTGACCCTTGTCGAGGACGTGGCCGACAGCCGCGAGGACGAGCAAGATGCAGCTCGTCGTGGATCTGGGAGGGCCGCTGCGTCACCTGCTCGATCCGGGAGCGCTAGTGGTGCGTGCACCTACATGAGGAGGGAAGACACATGTAACGCCCCAAGACCGATGTGCCAGGTGTCGTTCAGTTATTCGTTGTTGTTGTCTTGTCATTGGCTTGCGTGTTGCATTTCATCATGTCATCATGTGCATTGCATCATCATGTTTTAAAAACTTGCATCCGTCCCGGTCTCCTCGTTCCTTCCGTTGTCTGTTCTGAGCCCAACCACACTTGCACGCGCCCGCGGCACGTCCGAAATATTATTTTATTAGTGGCCGGAAAATGTTCTCGAAATGGGTTGAAAGTTGGCATGCGGTGTCGTTTTGTTGTCAGTAGACCGCCTGCCAAGTTTCATCGCATTCGGAGTCCGTTTGACGTCCCAACGGATAAATATAGCGGCAATAGTAGCCGGTCTAACGTCGGACGTTTTCGGTCTCCGAAAACAGTCGCCGGGCCTCCCTCTCTTCTCTTATCCCAGCTCGAGACCGTCTGCACAGCCCACCTAGTCCATCACCCTTCCCCTCTTCGCTTCCGGAGTTGCCCGATGCGATCGCGCGGTCCGAAACCCTCTCTGCACAGTGCATCGAACCCCTCACGCGAGCGCCCGAAAGCTGTCCCGGACCCGACTCGGACAGTCGTTACCGTTGTGTCCGGATCATCCCCAAACATCTGCAAAATATCTTCATTTTATTATTCGGGCTATCTAACCTATTTATTTACGACCGCCCGATTATAATCGGACGGACCGGATTAGTCCCTACCTAGTCCCCTGCCTATATAATCAGACCAAATCCCTAATTTCTAGGGATCCTCCCGAGCGCCGCCACTCTTCCTGTCTCCTCCTCATCGGGATCCTCCCAATCCAAAAAAATCACCTCGCAGCCCGCTTCTCTCCAGATCTGCCTGTCGATCCACCTCGCGAGCAGCGCTCGTCCGCCGCGCCTCCAGCTCCTCCCGAGCAAGGGCCTCGCGCTCCTGGAGCCCTGTATCCTCTCGTTCCTGGGAGAGGAGCCTTCCCGAGCTTCTCCTCAACCCCGCCGGCCGACGAGGCCATGGCCGAGGCCACCGGAGCAAGCCATCGCCGGCTACCAGTGGAACCCCGCGTCCCCTCTCTACCCTCCTTCCCTCGTTCTTCCTCCTCCCTCTGTATTCATCTCTCTCTCAGGGATCTCTCTCTCTGCCTTGGACAGGAACCGCCCGCTCTCCTTCTTCTCAGGGAACGCCATGGCCGCCGCACCATGGAGCCACTTCGACCTGGACCCCGGCCGGATCGACGTAGCCCGCCGCCGTCCTGCTTCGCTAGCTCGGGCACGAGCGCCCCGTCTTCCTCCTCGTCGCGCGGATCCAGGAGGAGCCCCCGCCAGCGCCGCCGCTCCTCTGCGCCCTCGCTGCCCAAGCCGCCTGCATCCCCTGCTTCGTGAACGAGAAGACCGGCGCCGCACCTTCGTTGACTTGTCCCAGCGCCAGCGTGTACGAGATCCACGTCGCCCGCGCCTGGGTCTTCTCGCCCGAGGCCCAGCTCCTCCCGAGCCGGCCCCTCTCCACGTCGCCCACTCCCTGGCGTCAAGCCAGATCCAGCAGGCCCAGCCTGCCTCCCCTTCGCCAGTCCAGCCCCGCAGGCTTGGCTCCGGCCAGCCTCTCCACCGAACGGCCCGCGAGGCCCAGCTGAGCACCCCCTGCCGGCCTCCCTTCTACCACCGAACCGGGCCGAGCCCATGGTGAGCTGCCTCCCAGCGCCTACCACTGTTGGGCTTGCCCCAGATTCAGCCCGTCATGTGTTTTTTTTTCAGCGCCTGAATTTTTTCCTATTATTCCTGAGACTGCCAGTTTTACAGTTTAGTCCCCCTAGTTCATGCATTTAATAACTCACTAACCGTGCATCGGATTAAAATGTTTTATATATGAAACTTGATCAGAATTTTGTGTAGATTAAGAATATCCAACTTTCATCTATGTTTATAATGTTTAAAATGCTGTTTGCATTAATTTGCCCCTATGCCATGTTGAAATGATTTTATTCATAACTAAATAACCGTAACTCCGAATTTAATAAACTTTATATGTAAATGGGGTAGAATTTTGCCTAGTTTATCATGGTGACCTTTATTTGCATATTAAACAACTCTAAAATTATGTTTAGGGCAGAACAGTACCAAATCTAAAATATGCTATGGGGATTTACCGGAATTGTTGTTTGTTGTTCCCGGCCTCATTTAAACTTGACTAGATAGGTAGTTTTGCTTTGCTTCACTCTCTTGCCATGTTTAACAACATTTAATATTGTCGGGGTACATAAACGAGAGAGAACTAAATAATCGATGTGGTGTTTTGTCAATATGCATCCCGACGCATATTGAGCTCCATTTAATTTGTAGGATTGATTGTGCACTTTGCCATGCCATGCCATGCATATTTAAACCGGACATGCATCATACTTGTTTGCGCATCATGCCATGTTCATGTGGTGGTTGTTTACTATGTTGTGTGCTTCTTTTCCGGTGTTTGCTTCTTCGGGTTGGTTCCGATAACGTCGAGGTTATGAGGATCCGTTCGTCTACGTCCGTTTGTCTTCTTCATGGACTCGTTCTTCTTCCTTGCGGGATTTCAGGCAAGATGATCATACCCTCGAAATCACTACTATCTTTGCTATGCTAGTTTGCTCGCTCTTTTGCCATGCCAATGCTACGATGCCTACCATTTGCTTGTCAGCCTCCCAAATTGACATGTCAAACCTCTAACCCACCATGTCCTAGCAAACCGTTGATTGGCTATGTTACCGCTTTGCTCAGCCCCTCTTATAGCATTGTTAGTTGCAGGTGAAGATTGAAGTTTGTTCCTTGTTGGAACATGGAGATGTTGTTCCTTGTTGGAACATGTTTACTTGTTGGGATATCACAATATATCTTACTTAATTAATGCATCTATATACTTGGTAAAGGGTGGAAGGCTCGGCCTTATGCCTGGTGTTTTGTTCCACTCTTGCCGCCCTAGTTTCCGTCATATCGGTGTTATGTTCCCGGATTTTGCGTTCCTTACGCGGTTGGGCTATAATGGGAACCCCTTGACAGTTCGCCTTAAGTAAAGCTTCTCCAGCAATGCCCAACATTGGTTTTACCATTTGCCACCTAGCCTTTTCTTTCCCTTGGGTTCTGCAGACTCAAGGGTCATCATTTTTTAACCCCCCCGGGCCAGTGCTCCTCTGAGTGTTGGTCCGAACTAGAGTCCTGTGCAGCGCCCCCTCGGGGAAACTCGAGGTTTGGTTTTAGTTGTATGGAGCGCTCATCTGAGTGTGCCCTGAGAAAGAGATATGTGCAGCTCCTATCGGGATTTGTCGGCACATTCGGGCGGTGTTGCTGGTTTAGTTTTACCCTGTCGAAATGTCTTGTTGTACCGGGATACCGAGTCTGATCGGAGTGTCCCAGGTGGAGGTCTATTCCTTCGTTGACCGCGAGAGCTTGTCATGGGCTAAGTTGGGACACCCCTGCAGGGTATTATCTTTCGAAAGTCGTGCCCGCGGTTATGGGCAGATGGGAATTTGTTAACGTCCGGTTGTAGAAAACCCGAAGTTGACCTTAATTAAAATACATCAACCGTGTGTGTAACCGTGATGGTCTCTTCTCGGCGGAGTCCGGGAAGTGAACACGGTGTTGGAGTTATGTTTGACGTAAGTAGTTTCAGGATCACTTCTTGATCGCTACTAGCTTCACGACCGTGCCTTGCTTCTCTTCCCGCTCTCTTTTGCGATTGTAGCCACCATATATGCTAGTCGCTTGCTGCAGCTCCACCTCATTACTCCATCCTTCCTATAAGCTTAAATAGTCTTGATCTCGCGGGTGCGAGATTGCTGAGTCCCCGTGGCTCACAGATACTTCCAAAACCAGTTTGCAGGTGCCTATGTTACCGAACAGGTGACGCAACCAAGCTCAAGGAGGAGCTCGATGAAGATCTTGCCCTTTGTGTTGTTTCGTTCTAGTTGATCAGTAGTGGAGCCCAGTTGGGGTCAATCGGGGACCTTTGTCGCATTTGGGGTTCTTCTTTTATTTTGGTTCCGTAGTCGGACCTTGATTGTATCTGGATGATGTAATGCTTTATTCATGTAATTGTGTGAAGTGGCAATTGTAAGCCAACTATGTATCTCTTTCCCTTATGTATTACATGGGTTGTGTGAAGATTACCTCACTTGTGACATTGCTTTCAATGCGGTTATGCCTCTAAGTCGTGCTTCGACACGTGGGAGATATAGCCGCATTGAGGGCGTTATAACACAGCACGTAAGGTAGAGTAAGGGAAGTCGAGGGGAGAACAGCAAATCGACATATTGCCTTACCTATACGAGCAGCAGAAGCACGCGCGGATGGCGTCCTTGATCGAGCGGAAGCAGACGTGGGGATGCAGCCAACTCGCCATGGAGATGGAGCACCAGGTCTAACCCATGGGCGGATCTGGAAGCCGATGCCATGGAGGAGATGAGCTCCAGGTCCAGCCCCTGGGCGGATCTGGGAATGATCGAGGAGAGGTCGACGGCAGGGTGGTGCGGCCGCCTTGGGCGAGGATGACGGCGGGGTGGTGGCGGCCGCCGTGGGCGAGATCGACGGCAGGGTGGGGGCGGCGGTTGTGGACAAGCACGGTGGATCCGGGCGGGGCTGGGGATGGGACCAGGGGAGGATCGGATCTACACGAGGCCATCGCCGAGGTTTGTGACGTGGTGGAGGCGGCCGTGAGGAGGGAAGAAGGAGAAGGCGAGGGAGGGAGGGCGTCGCCGCCGGCGACGGGAAGCTAGGGTTAGAGAGGGGTGGCGGCATCGATCTGGATCGGATCGAGATCTGAGGGAGGGAGAGGGCGGCGGCTGTGGGTGCGTAGGAGGGCGAGAGGACGAGTGGTGCGGGTTGTGTTAGGGCTAGTTAGGTGAGACGGTGGGGGGTCAAGTCTGCAGTTAGATCAGGGACAATCGGACGGTTCAGATCGCCTACGGTAGGGTGATCCGGGAGAGACGTCCTGATTGGTTGAAGACTATGGCTGTAATTTAAAATATAGTCTTTAAGTGCTAAAAACAAAGGGGTTTATGAAGCAACTACCAATAATATTTTGCAAAATGGAACCACTAAAATTTTCACTCAAGTTACACCACATTTTATGGATGATGATAACCAACTTGTATGCATTTCCAATCGTTCTAGCCTTTTTTGGCCATTTAAGTTTTGTAAGATTCCATCCGCAGCTACGAACGGTTATGCCCATGGTTTTAATCGCGTTTTGAAATTGGCATAAAGAATTAAAGAAATCAAAAAATGGAAAGCCTTTGCATTGTGTGATCTAGTGTCTAGGAAAAAACAAACTTCTAACACGATAATTACTTTTAAAAAGTCTACTTAAATAGTCAATCTTATGGTCACATTCTTGGCATAGTCTACTCAAATAACCTCATATCGTGCACAAGGGTGCATCCTGGAATGGCAAACAATTTTGCCTAAGGAATCTTTTATTTTCTTTGGACGAAAAATCAGTTTTCCATTTTTTTGATTGCCCAAAATGAGTTTTTTTGTGAAGGGCCTACCATATATTTGTTGCAAAATTGTACCTAATCAATTTTATAAAATACTAGGCCATATATAATGCACAATTGACCAAATGGTCGGGTGTAAAAAGTTTTGATCCACCTCTGGTGAAAAAGACAAATTCCCGCTGATTCAGTAGGAAGCGGGTCAAATTTGAACTGTAGCTACCTCGTAGTTTGCTATTTATTTTTTCCAAAAATCATTTCTAGGTACATAAGTATCTATTTAATCAGAGAAATACCAAAAAAATTCCAAGATTCAACCACTACCTAGGAACGGTCAAGCCCGCCGTTTTGACCGCATTTTGAAACGGGCATAAAAAATTCAGAAAAATTCAAAAAATTGGGAAAACTTCGCATTGTGTCATTATATGTGACCAAGTTTCCAATAAAAATAATAAACTTGTAATATGATGTTGCCTAAGGAATTTTTCATTTATTTTGGACGAAAAAATCATTTTTCATTTTCAGAGTGCCCAAAATGAGTTTTTTTGTGAAGGACCTACCAAATAATTGTTGCAACTTTGGACCAAATGAATTTTATAAAATACTAGGCCATATTTAATGCACAATTGACCAAATAGTTGGGTGTCACAAGCTTTGATCCACCTCTGGTGAAAAAGACAAATTTCTGCCGATTCAGGTGGAAGCGGGTCAAATTTGAACTGCAGCTGCCTCATAGTTTGCTATTTATTTTTTCCAAAAATCATTTCTAGGTACATAAGTATCTATTTAATCAGAGAAACACCAAAAAATTCCAAGATTCAACCACTAGCTAGGAACGGTCATTCCCGCCGTTTTGACCGCATTTTGAAACGGGCATAAAAAATTCAAAAAAATCAAAAAATTGGGAAACCTTCGCATTGTGTCATTATATGTGGCCAAGTTCCCAAGAAAAATAACAAACTTGTAATACGGCAATTATTTTAAAAAAGTGTTCTCAGAAACGAGCTATCACGTGTGGAGATCAATGACTTTCAAGCCAAATGATCAATCTTATGGCCACATTCATGGCATAGTTTGTTCAAATGATCTCATATTGTGCACAAGGGTGCATATTGGAATGGCAAACAATGTTTTCTAAGGAAGTTTTCATTTTCTTTGGACGAAAAAACCATTTTCCATTTTTTGAGTGCCCGAAAGGAGGTTTTTTTGTGAAGGACCTCCAAAATAATTGTTGCAAAATTGAACCAAGTCAATTTTGTAAAATACTAGGACATATTTAATGCAAAATTGACCAAATGGTTGGGTGTCAGAAGTTTTGATCCACCTCTCGTGAAAAAGACAAATTTCCGCCGATTAAGTTGGAAGCGGGTCAAATTTGAACTGCAGCTGCCTCATAGTTTGCTATTTATTTTTTCCAAAAATCATTTCTAGGTACATAAGTATCTATTTAATCAGATAAACACCAACAAAATTCCAATATTCAACCACTAGCTAGGAACGGTCATTCCCGCCGTTTTGACCGCATTTTGAAACGGGCATAAAAAATTCAAAAAAAATCAAAAAATTGGGAAACCTTCGCATTGTTTCATCATATGTGGCCAAGTTCCTAGGAAAAATAACAAACTTGTAATATGGCAATTATTTTAAAAAAGTGTTCTCAGAAACGAGCTATCATGTGTGGAGATCAATGGCTTTCAAACCAAATGATCAATCTTATGGCCACATTCATGGCATAGTTTGTTCAAATGATCTCATATTGTGCACAAGGGTGAATATTGGAATGGCAAATAATGTTGCCTAAGGAAGTTTTCATTTTCGTTGGACGAAAAAACCATTTTCCATTTTTCGAGTGCCCGAAAGGAGGTTTTTTTGTGAAGGAACTACCAAATAATTGTTGCAAAATTGGACCAAATCATTTTTATAAAATACTAGGCCATATTTAATGCACAATTGACAAAATGGTTGGGTGTAAAAAAATTTGATCCACCTCTCGTGAAAAAGACAAATTTCCGTCGATTCAGGTGGAAGCGGGTCAAATTTGAACTGCAGCTGCCTCATAGTCTGCTATTTATTTTTTCCAAAAATCATTTCTAGTTACATAAGGACCTATTTAATCATAAATACATGGTTTGGTGGCGATACGTCGAGGTTTGGGCGGTGGCCGAGGGCCCCAACTCTAGAGCGCGTAAACTCGCATGCCCGTCGCGTGGTCACCGCGTGACCGTAATGTTGCCATGTGTTCTGGGCGGCTTAGGCATGTCTAGTGGGTTGGGCACTCCCCAGGTTGGTGCTAGGAAGAAAATTACAACATAAGATTCTCACGAGAAGACCGATCGATGCTCAAACATGAATTAGCAGCCAAGTGTTTGATTAGCGGTACAGGAAATGCACATGGCCAATGGACGTGAGTTTTGGCTGAGGATGATCATCTACTAAGGAGAATGTCTTCACAAATTTTTAGCTCAAAAGGAGGATCCTAGGTGGTACTTGCTTTACAAAGTACCACGCTGGACAAAAATATGATTGTTGAAGATGGGCTCAAAATAATGAATGGATTGAGGTGAAATTTTGTGGAGGGTGGTTATTTGGGCATAGGAAAGCATTGTAGAAAATTGATACCATTTGGACATGCCAAAGTAGTACTTCCTTCACAATGCTCTTCTATGGACAGAAACTTGGGAAAACTAGTGAGAGAGATTGGATGAATGAAATGAGCTCAAAATTGGTGTAGGTAAGTTACTTAGGTATGGTCATGCGCTGGTCAATTTTCAGATCATTTGGGTAAGCCTAGCTAGTACTTACTTCACAAAGCTTCTCTCGAGGTAGAAACTTTGGAAATTTCCCGAGAAAGATTTACTTGGAAAATTGAGCTGAATATTATCATGTGGCAATGATTTGGGTATGGAAGAGTGCCCGAAAAGTTTGAGGGTAATAGGAGGGGTCTATATAACACTTGCTTTGCAACGTGCCAATTTGGCCATAAAATATAAATTGAACCTGGGCTTACATAGATGATTTGACCGAGCTACAATTTGGAGGAGGGTGATAATTTGGGCATATGAAGAAACTGTATAAATTTCATGTCATTTAGAGATATAAAAAAGGTACTTCCTTCACAATGCTTCTAGGTGGACAAAAGCTTTGGAAATTTGCCGAGGAAGATTTGCTAGGCAAATGGAGCTGAATTTTGTCATGCAGTAATGATTTGGATAGGAAAGAGTGCCCAAAAATTCCTAGGGCAATCAAGAATATATAAATAGCACTTCCTTCATAAAGTGTTGTTGTGAACATAATAGGAAAATGAATATTGTTGAATTAGTTTTGAACTAGGCAAGGAAGGATTTTTACATATTTGATGAAGATATGACCCAAAGAATTTATGAGATTTTTCTGGGAATTTTGGGAATGATAGAAATATAAACCTAGGGCAAAAACTGCCACATGGACATGACACATAGGCAAAACTGATGAGATGGCGCCTAGTCATCACAACCCACCACAATCTACAAGGCTATGACCATCTATATTGGTCATTAACAACTAGAAATAAGGCAGCGGACTAGCACTGTTTGCTTTGTGACCATTTCGTGTAAGGAAATTACGACCTTTCTGACCAAAATGGTCGCAATGGTTTAGGGTTTGAAGCCCCTGAACAGCTTTTGACCAATTGGTCTAAAATGGTCATAAATTTATGACCAATTCTTCGAGGGTCACTGACAGAAGGTCATAAGTTGACATATTTCTTGTAGTGATATATTAGTTAAGCCTGTGCTGACTAGCTGATTGATACATTCATTGTTTTGGTATGTACACATATTAATTAAGTCTTTGTTCTTTTTTCTAGCCCTCCGGATCGAGCACAACTTCGGTAAAGAGACGAGACCCGAAGAAAAAGTTGAGCTCGGATGGAAAGTTTGAGATCATAGCAATCGCGCCCGACGGCCAACCGATTGAACCCCTCCGGACAAAGAGCGCATTTGTTGCTCAGTGCGGGGTTCTAGTTAGGGACAAGATCTCGATAAGTTTCCAGCAATGGTTTAAGCCGGCTACAGAAGACCCTGAGGTGTCTTATGTCAATGATATGCAGAAAAATGATCTTTGGACTGAGCTAAAGTCAAATTTCACCCTACCGCCAGAGGATAATCTAGAGAACCCAATTAAAGAGAAATTAATCAAGTCTTTTGCTCTTAAGAGGATGGCAGAACTATTCAGGAGGTGGAAGAAAGAGCTGAATAAGTTTGTCGAAAATAATGAGACACCAGAATTCAAGGGCAGATATGAGAAGATCAGAGATCACTGGCCCGCATTTGTGGCCCATAAGACATCGGAAAAGAGTAAGAAGATGTCGGCGACAAACAAGCAAAATGCTGCGAAGAAGATGCTTCACCATCGCACGGGGTCAGGTGGCTACCTCGTAGCCCGGCCTAAGTGGGCCAAGACTGAGAATGATCTGGTTCATAAAGGGATCGAACCAGAGACAATTAGCTGGCCAGACCGTTGCCGGACTTGGTTCTTCGGGGCTGGCGGAACCTTGGACCCTGTAACAGGGAAGTGCATTTGGACAAACGATCAAATGGACATACCAGTCAGGAAGCTTAAGCAGTATATCGAAGCAGCGCAGCAAGGGAAGTTCTTTCCAGACAGAGAGAACGACGAGCTCACAATGGCCCTCAGGAATCCTGAGCACCCTGGACGGACACGAGGCACGCCAAGCTCCATTCCGTGGAAGGTTGGGTTTCCGGACGCAGGCGGTTACAAATCCCATGAGAGGAGGAAAAAAGTGCAGTAGACCCAAATGCAGGCGCTGCAAGCAAGGGTAGACGCGATAGAGGAACGAGAAGCAAATCGCAGCAAACGTACTGTTGAAGCCTCCCCCGAAGCTACCCCGCCATCTCAGCGCAGAAGCAGTGTGGCTTCCACCGAGCTACTTCAGCCGGAGCATGCCTTGATGGCTCCTGCCAGCTATCCCGTGGATGCTATAACGGAGTCTCAAAATTGCCACCTTATGACGCAATGGATGAATTTGAAGGTCAAGGCGGTTGTTGGCTCTGTTTATCCTACTGAACCCGGTGCAACTTTTCACTGTCGGCCGATTCCAGAAGGATATGCTAGGGTGATGGTGGATGAAATAACGGAGGGATTTGAGGACCTCCAGCTTGACCACCCTACCGGTGAAGGGGAGACTTGGCTGGGGTCTGCTCTGAAGACTCCATGCCTATGGCGGAAGGAGCTCATCAACCTTCCAAACTAGACGCCTCCGCCTCCTCCTCCTCCGGCAAGTCAGGGCACTCCGCCTCCTCCACCGCCTCCTCCTCCAGCGAGTGATGATCAGGGCCCTCGGCCGGCTCCTTCTCCGGCGCGTGGCAGCACTCCGCCTCCTTCTCCGTCTGCGCCGACGCGCCCGAGCAGCCAGCCTCCTCCTTCTCCGCCTCGTCAGCAAGGGCGGAAGAGACCTGCCGCCGCTCCAGCTGCTCCGGTGCGTCGTAGTCCTTCTCCTCCGCCTCGTAAGCAAGTAAAGAAGACAACCGCTCCGTCTGCTCGGTCGGCGTCTAGCAGTACAACCAGAGGCGGGAGGACATACAGATTGGGTCCTTCTCTGAAGACTCCAGAGAAGTTACCATATGAGAGGACCCCGGAGGAGAACGCTGAGATCGCGCGAACCAAAGTGGATGACTGGTTTCAAGGGTTGAGAGCAAAGAGACATCCACCTCCGGAGGAGAAGGTAGATCCGGTGAAAGTGAAGCGCACTCTAGCTGCCCTGACAAAACCACCGAAGTCTCCGCCGAAAGGAAACTATGAGCGCATTATTGGAAAGGAATTTGCTGAAGCGGAGCGGTCGGGAAGTACTGTCAGTGATCAAAGGCTGAAAGAACGACGAGCTGGGAAACAAATTGCCCAGCTCGGCGAACAAGCGAAGCAATCGTGCCCCCCACTCAAGGTGCCTAGCCACAACATCGCTAATGATCCGAGGATGGTGCCCGGTTATAGCAATCTTGCAGATTACCTGCCTGACGATGTACATTATGAACCCATGGACGTGCAGATACAAAGATATGAGTACGGGAAGCCTCTCGTCAAAGATGAAAGATCTCTATCAATGATGATGCGAAGATTGCATGATTGGTACTTGAAAATCTGTAGAGAGTCTGGGGGGAGGAGTACTTTGTATGTGAAAGTTAAAAAGGAGCATGACCTCATTGGAATTGAACTGTTGCCTGTTCCATTTGAGGAGTTCTATCAGTTTTTCAATCAATTGGCCCTCGATAAAACAACGGTCGCCTGCTACTGTCTGTAAGTAGTACTACTTCTGTCATTAAGTTTCTCTATATAGCTTAGCTCTTTCATTGCATGTATTTATAATCATCCTCACTATATTATGCAGATTGAAGATCGCCGAATTGAAGAAAAGACAAGTTGGTGATATTGGGTTCATTAACACATATCTCATAGATGCAACTCAGGTTAAATTTCATGCCGCAGCTACCGAGGCCAACTTGCTACGATCGTTCGTAATAAATGAAAACAAAGATATAATACTCTTTCCTTACAACTTCAAGTGAGTGTTACTGTCTTGTGCGTATTCGGTTTCCCTTATATATTAGTCAAGGTTATAGTAATGTAATTGATGAGTTATGCATGCGTGTGCAGTTTCCACTATATTCTCCTAGAGATTAAGCTTAACCAGGGACTAGTAACCGTCTTAGACTCAAGACGAAAAGATCCCCAGGACTATGCAGACATGACTCAAATACTCGAGAAGTAAGTTAAATCGATCATTATCCACCATATCAGCAACTTTGTTCATTTCCTGATATATCAAGTAATTGTTTTCTTTGTCCGGCAGGGTTTGGAGAAAATTCACCAGAAAAGCTCCGGGACTGCCGAAGGAGCTGCAATTTAGACACCCAAAAGTAAGTACTATAGTAGCATTTTAAGCGCATCTACTAGTCATTCAAGCGCTAGTTTCATCAATACCATTTGGCATTCTTGCTTATCAGTTTGATTAACCTCTATTTCTTGTAAAGTGGTTGTGGCAGGAACAAGGGAATGATTTCTGTGGATACTACGTTTGCGAGTCCATCCGCCGCACGACCTGTGAGCGGGGCTACACTGACGAAAAATATGAAGTACATAAATAACAACATTCACAATTTTATTTTATTACCATCATTTGTGTTGAGTTTCATTCATTCATATATATATGTATTGACCCCCTTCTTTAAATTAGATGTTTCGGAAGCGGGATGAACTCCTAGCAACAGCTTGCATGCGAGCAATTCAAGAGGAATTGGTGGCATTCTTTCTTGACCACGTGATCCCTGAAAACGGAGAATTCTATGTGGACCCTGAGTCCGTATGATTATATTTGTAAGAGATAATTATTGTATATATGTAGCCGGTAGTGTCAGATAGATATACGAGAACTTGTTGTTCGACCAATCTCTCGGAGAAGGAGAGGTGGTCGATATCATTTCTCTCTGTATGCATATATGTTCATGACGATCTTCTGTTTCTTTCGTTTGCTTACTAGCTAGCTAGCGTGTCTAGTCCTCTCTATACGTATGTATAGTACGTAGCGTCGACCAAGCATGGACATAAGAGAGGACACTTCTCTCTATTAATTATAGCTAGCTAACACAATATATGAAACACCTAAATTAACCCCCCAAAACCCCCAAACCCCCCTCCTTAAAAAAACAAAAACCCCGACCACAAAAATGCTGACGCGTGGATGCCTATTGGTCCCAGTTGGTGCCACCAATCGGGACCAAAGGGTCTCCTGCCTGGGCTCTGCGCACTGCCCACGTGGAGGCCCATCAGTCCCGGTTCTAGATTGAACCGGGACTAAAGGGTCGGGGCATTAGTACCGACACTTTAGTCCCGGTTCAGGAACCGGGACTAAAGGCCCTTACGAACTGGGACTATAGACCCTTTTTCTACTAGTGACATATTTTTAGGGTCAAATTACATATACAAATTATTTTAATCCGAGTCACGGTTGCAAAGTTATACCCTAGATTCTTTGCGCTAGAATAAACATATTCTTTGTAAATAATAAAAGACATGGGTGTAAATGGGCTGAAAATAGAGCGAACTGGGCCTATTATTGAACTCGGAATACTAACCATTGCACAGATGCACGAGACAGTGGCTGCAAGAGTTGGTCGAAGACCAACAGATATACAAGAAGGACAACACTAAATGCTGGACTACGGTTTACTTAAAGAAAACATCAGTTTAGAAAAACATATGACGAACGGGCAGAAAAGCTCCGTACTTTATCAATAATTATATATTTGTTTCTTTCTTGGGGTTTTCAGTTTTCTCCTATTTTTCATGTTTTTCTCCAGTATTCTTTATTTTTTTGTCGGTTTCAAGTCGTATTCCTTCGTTTTTAGTTTTTATTTCTTTTTTGGTTTTCACAGTTTTTTTCTTTCTTAGTTTCCTCATTTATTTCTTCGAGTTCTTTTTTGTTCTTTTCTTGATTTTCATTGGTTTTTTGTTTCTTTCTTGGTATCACTGGTTTTCATTCTTCTGCACTTGTTTTTTTTCTTTTTTTACTTTTATTTTTCTTATTTCTTTGGCTTCCTTCTTTTTTTCTTCATTTTTCTTGTTTCTGTTGATTTTCTTCGATTCTTCTTGTTCTATGTTTCATGACACATTCAACATTTTTTGTATGCATTAGAAACATTTTTATAAACACGTTTAACATTTTTCAAATACATGACTAACATTTTTTTTAAATCTTATATTTTTTTGATGTCTAGTTTATATATATCTAATACACGTTTGAAATTTTTAAAATACAAGTTTAATATATTTTTAATACATGGTCAATATTTTTTTCTATGCACATTTTAGACATGACATTTTTTAAACACAAGATTATTGTTTTTGAACACATGGTTAACATTCTTCTATGCACATTTTTAATAGTTTTTCAAATGCTTGGTTAATCTCTACTCTTATAAAAAGCAGAGTTGCTGATGATGGTGTGCCTACCATCCTGCAATATAGGTCGTCCGATCTATATCTAACGGATAGGAAGAAAACTATGACAATTTACCCGCACTTCTCTCCACATTTACAGATAAGGCTTTTCCTCGTTCATTCTTTTCTCCCACAAGATCTTAATGTTCCGTGCAACGCACGGACATCTTGCTAATATATATAAAATACTAGATTAACATTTTCTTAATACATGGTCAACATTTTTTATATACATATTTAACATTTTTCAAATGCTTCATTAACATTCAACAGTTTTTCAAATGCTTGATTAACATTTTTTAAATACATGATCATTTTTTTTCATACACATTATATTTTTTGTATACATTTTTCGTCTACGTGAGATACATTTTCTCTATACATATTTAACATTTTTCTAATGCTTGATTAGCATTTTTCAAATGTTTTATGTAGATTTTTTCCTTAATATGTATATTTGGAATATTTGAAACTATAAAAAAAGTTAAAAATAAAGAAAAAAACAAAAAAAGTGGAAAAAGAGGTTGTGGCTTCCCATGCGCCTCAGCCAGCCCATCTGGCGCTCACCTTACCCGAGGGTTCCCTACATCTCACAATAAGCGAGACATAAACCGCTTACGCAGTTGACTCGATTCCGGTTACCCACATTTTATTGGAGAATTAATTATTGTACCCTGTATCGTTCTATGGTAATTTTCTTTTAAAAAGCATTAATGCACAAGATATTTAGTAATTTACATTAAGATAAAAAAGAATCACTACTAGAAAAAAGGCTATAGATAATATGAACACTAATGGCGCACCAGACATGTGGTGCGCCACTACTATATAGCAGTGGCGCACCATGTGTCGGTATGCCATTAGTGTGATAGACACTAATAGTGCATCACATCCACGGTGCGCCACTATTAACATAAATTATTATTTTTATTTTTTCCAAAAATACTAATGGCGCACCACTCACCCGTGTGCCACTACTATCAATTTTTTTAAAATATTTTTTGAACTCATGAATATTTTCAAATTTAATTCATGGGCACTTTTTGAATTCATGAATATTTTTTAAAATTTGATGATATTTTTTCATATTCAATATGAAAAAATATTGAATATTCATGAAGACACTCGATCTCGATCGCTATCCCTCCTCGCCAGATCCCCCTCGCCGCCGAGCAACCCCGCACCCTCCCCCGCTCCATCGCCACCGAGCACCCCCGCACCCTCCCCCGCTAGCTCCACCGCCGGCGACGAACCCCCGCACCACTCCCCTGTCTCCTTGCTCTGTTCCCCCGAACGGAATCGGCCGAGCGCACCACCCACCCCCTCCCTCCCCCCCTCCCGAGTGAGACATAGGGTTCAAGACGCCGCTGTCGGCCCTCTGCTAGGCAACAAAAACCCTGTAACATCCCAAAATTCTAAATTTTGGAATCTTATGATAAATAGATATATTTGATTGATTGTCTGAAAGTGAGTGAATTCGAAACTTTTTGAAAGTTAAATTGAGAGGGAATAAAAGGACTTTCCCAAATTTTCATATTTGCCTTCTGGCCTCCGTGAATTCAAATTCTTTTCACCACGAAACCCTGGAGAGAAGATGACATGAGTTTTTCCATTTAAATAAATGAAAAGGATGTTTGAAAAAAATATTTGAATTCCATTGGGAAATTTTCAATTCTGAAATTTTATGCAACTCAATGATTTTCATGAGAGAAGATAAAATGACTTCTTCAAATTATATGAAATATGAGTTGGGAGTTTCAAAGAAGTAAATTCAAAGTTATTTTGAATTTATTTTCAATTTGGAGTTATTTGGGTTTTAATCAAAAAACAATTCTCCAAAAATAAAATATATAGAAATTAGGGTAAAATGATTCCCTACAATAGAAAATTGAAGAAAAAATAATTTGAAATCATTTTGGTATTTTTAAAATGTTTTTGTTGGATTTTATTAGAGCAAGAGCACTGTTTGAATTATTAGAATTTGTGTGTATCTTATTTAATGCCAGAAAAATGTTCATGTCGTAGAGAATCTTTTTCTGAACATTTTGATATATTATATGCCTATATAATATTTTTATTTATTTGCTTTTATTATTTTTATTTGTGTGAAAAATGTAAAAAAAAACTCTCCCCGCCGCCGACTGGGCCGGCCCAAGGCCAACCGCAGCCGCGGCCCAGCGCACCAGCGTGCCCCGCTCGTCTCCGACTCCCGCACGGGAGCGCCGCCGCCGGAGTCCGGCCGGACTCCGCGTCCTCCTCGCCTGACCCCTCCTCCACGCCAGCTCCTCCCCCCCTTAAATAACGAGGCCCCGGGCCCCGTTCCTCTCCTCCCCGCTACTCGCAGCCGCGCCTCGCGCCGCATCTCTCGCCGCCGGCGAGATCCGCCGAGCTCCGCCGAAGCCGCCTCTGTCGCCGCCGACGACCACCGCCGTCGCCACCACCGCACCCGCCGCCCAGCGCCGCCCCTCCCCGTCCACTCCGCCCTCACCGTAGGCCACCAGAGCCGCCGCTCTGGTCCCGAGTCGCCGCCGCCGTCTTCTCGGACGCCGACGAACGCCGCCGCCGCTGTCGGGTTTTCTTCCCCCGAACCGGTAATAACCGCCCTGGTTCGCCGGTTTTATTTAGGGTTTTTTTCTTTGGTTTTTCGTTTAAAAACCGGTTTATCTTTTAAAACTAGTTACTTAGTAAACGTTCGCTGGTTAGGTATAGAAAACGAACGTTCGCCTTTTAGTTTTTTTTCTTTTCTGTAATTTCGGTCAGGGACCTAGATGTGAATACTTTATTTACAAAATAGTCCCTGTTCTTCAAACAAGCACAACTTCTTACTCGTTTATCCAAATCCAACGAAACCAACGCTCACGTCTTCGTTATGATCTCCTCTATCCATTAATCCAACTCAAACATGTTTTTGAAAAGTTTAAAATTTGAATTAGACCAGATTTGAATTCAAACTTCGTTTGATCATAACTTGAGTTCTGTAGCTCCGTTTGAGTTGATTCTTTTTGCAAATCGAACCTCTTGACCTAAATTTTCTGATAAGGCCAAATTCATATAATTTTGGTACTGTTAGAAATTGTTTTATGTTGCAAGAGTTATTTGCTTGGTTTTGATGTTTTCCGAATCGTTTCCTTCGATCTTTCTGATCTTTTGAGTGATTGCTTATGTGTGGTTACTATTGCTTGCTTACGATAGATTGACCGAAGTGTGACGAGTAGAGCTATCAAGATTTTTGAGTGTGAATCATCTTCATCAACATTGCAGGCAAGTTCACACTTTGATCATACCCAATTTCATACCCAGTTTTATTGCATTAGATCAATCCTCAAACATTGCATGATTAGGATCTAATTAAATTGTGGGATGGGAAGTAGTTGAGGTAGTACCTATTACCTGTTTGTTATCAAACCCTTGGGAGTTACTATTACGTTATGCTTATAGTGCCATGTTATGCTCGTAGACGTGGATTGGGTTTTGAGAGTATCCATGACCGATGTGAGATTGTTAATTAATGGTTTACTTAAGGTGGCAACTTAAACACACATCTGGGTGGATTAAGGTACCTGGTTATTCCAGGATTGCCTGTCTAGGCACCTGGGTAGACCAGGATTGCCTGTTTTTTTATGGACCGCCACCCAGGCTCAAAGGGATCATGAGATTATTCATACTAGAAACTTCCGTGTGCAGCCACAAGCTATTATGGGCTCTAGCATAGTTGATTAAGTCGTGTGAACTCTTACAGTGGTAGACTAGCAGATGTAGGGGTTGTAGGTGGTACGGTCTACCCATCATAAGGTGCAAACGCTTCTGAAAGACTATGTCTAGGTCATCCGTTTCTCAAACACATTTTAGTGCGAGAAATCCAATGGAGGAGATCGAGTCTTGTGGGGAAAAGTGCGCAAACCTCTACAGAGTGTATAAACTAATCATGGTTAGCCGTGTCCCCGGTTATGGACATCTTGAGTATCTAGTTCTTGGATTATCCTATTGATCTCATCATGTTACTTTAAATTAATTTTGTTGGGTTTAATGATGTTACTTAATTGGGATTGAGAATGCTGTCAACCATTCTCAATGTTCAACAACCACCATGATAGTTAATTAAAATGTATTCCTTTGCAGTAGGGAAAAATTGGCTTTTCGCAAAAACATATAACCATAGAGCTTTTCCACCAGCCAAATATGCATGTAGTGATAGCCTTTGTTCATCATTCTCTATGGTGTGAATTTGCTAGTACATTCAATGTACTGACCCTTTGTGGCTGCAACGTCTCGTGTTGCAGGATTATCTTACGATGAGTAAGTGATACGTTAGGGTTACGATTTCTACACTCAACTTTGCCGTTGGTGTTGATGGGAATCCACAACATTTGTTACTTCCACTATTTGGATTGAGGTAATAGTATTTACGTTATTTTATACATGTGATTTACCTCTGTTATAAATCCTCGAGTACTGTGTGTGTCAGCATACCGATCCAGGGATGACACTTAAGCAGAGAGACTTGATCCATTTGGGTCGGGTCGCTACAAGATGGTATCAGAGCCAGGTTGACTGTAGGACGTGACCCTAGAAACTGGCAAGCCCATAAGAAAGATTTTCTCTACAACTTCTTTTTAAAAAAGATCTTTTACCTCTCTTCTCTTCTAAGCTTATTCAAATATTCCCTTAGTGAGACCATACCCCTTTCCCCTTTTGACCACACGAAGATTCGATTAATGAGACCACTCCAAGATGTACAAGATATCGGACAACCGAGACCATTCGGAATGAAGAGGATTTACCATACATTATGATAATGGAAACTACAAACTGTTGAAGACTCTGAAGACTAGGAAAATTGGAGGCTCTGAAGAATTTCCAGATTTGTGTGACCTAGGAAGGCAACCCTTATGGAACTTGGCAGACTATGGAAGTTGTAATGCCCGGGATCAAGGTGTATCAGAGAAAGACTGAAATAAGGAGCATGAGAACTCGAAGTTTTGTCAAAGAAAACCCGAAGGCAGGAGATATCAACTATGGAAGATAGCTCTTGGCAATGACAAGAGCAGAAACACGGTTATCCGTGATGTCATCGCCGCTGATGCTATTGTCACCATGCTGAGTTAAGGATGCATTTCTTGAGAATGGATTTGATGGAAGAAGACTGATGGAGCACCTATTAGTAAGATGAAGTTTTAACCTTAGCCGGTGTATCACCAGGATCTGGAGTGTTACCTCAAGAAGTTAGGATGGAGCTACAAGAAGTCATATTTTGACAAGGAGCATTTCATGAAGAACTTAGGACCCAGAAGCTGAAGTAGCCAAGCTGGAGGAGCAAAACCTCGAGAAACCGGAGATTCATCAGGAACTAGACCATGGTTCATGCCAAGGATGTTGAAACCTAGAAGTTTGGAACGCAACTCCAAAATATTAAAGGATGTCAAGAGAGATTTCACGTTAACAGAGATGATCTGGCAAAAGAACTGGAGAAAGACAAGTATGACCGGAAGAAGCCATTGGAGGCATGAACAAGGCTTCAAGAATTTGACGTTGAAGATTTATTGACCTTTAGAAGACCAAACCCCTTTCATATGCCTACGTTAGATGCGATGATTGTGAGCTGTCATTTGTTTGATGTTTTCCGACAGCCACAATAAAATCTGTCTTTTCAAAACTTTTGTTTGTATTGTGTGTATCCCTCTCTATCTCTCTTATATCACCCCAAACCCATGGACCCAATAGAGGATGAATGAAGATGGGCTTATATTTTCTGGACCGATGAGTCAGTTGGAGACAGACCGATGGATTCAGAACATGGAGGATCACATGGAGAATAACCCTATAGTTGGAAATGATATGACCCAGCATGCTCTTCAGTGCTTTGAAAGAGGTGCTGCTACTTGGTGGAGGATGTACCAAACCATGAATGGATGGCAAGGAGTAACCACCTGGAAAGAATTTAAGTTGACTTTGCCAAAGTCTCGGCTTGTGTCCCAGAAGTTGAAGCCTTATGGAAAGGGTATGAAGAAACCTTGTGCATGCAAGATTTGTGGAGAAATAGGACACACACATAAAGAACACAAGGATGAATGCCCTAATTGCGAAGGAAGTCACCCAGTTGAAGAATGCCCAACTAGGCAGATTACTTGTTTCTTGTGTGAAGGGACTACCCACTATCCTGCTCAGTGTCACATTTACCCCATGGTACAATGAACCATTCAACAGAAGGAAGAAGTAATGAAAGGAGCCCTCATGGAAATTTTAGAAGAAGCTGTGATGAAAGAAGAGATGAGGGACACATCTAAAGAAGACCCGAGTAAACCCTGTACTAAGTCATGCTATTCATGTGGAGAAGAAGGACACATCTCCCAAAATTGTTTGAATGGGGATCTAGTAGAATTCCCGACAGAGGAAGTAGAATATGACCCACAGGAAATAGAAGCCATGATTGGCATGGAAAGGTCCAGGAAGAGAAGCAGATTGGATTCCAGGAAGGACCTGAGTCATATCACCTGTTACAGGTGCAAGGAGTCAGGGCACTACCTCAACAATTGCCCAAAAAGGAAACCTCGATACTTGTCAGAAGTAATATGTTTTAGTTGTAATGGAGCAGGGCACTTTGCCAGAGAATGCCCCAAGGAGAAGGAAACTTGTGCTAGATAGTTGAGTTTGCAACAAAAGAAAGGGAGTAGTAGAAGTGAGAACATTTTCTTTTATATTGAGGTGTTGAGTTGAGACATGTAATGGAAAAGCGAGAGATTGTAATCACTTGAGAATGAATAAAGTTAGCATCGTTGGTATTGATATGGATTTTATGAGTTGTTACTCTATGAAGAAGAATTTTGGCCATTCTGAGGATATGAGAAATATGGTCTATGGAAGATTTGTGCATTTTAAGGGTGATAGTACCCTGTAAGAACCGTTGACCCCTGGAAAAGATAAGGATACTCCACTGAGTGGATTTCGAACAAAATGAATACGAGTTTTTTCTCGATATGTGTGATACCCCAAGAGTGTGTGGGATGAAGTTGGAGACCGCCAGTTGTTTGGACCAAATGTGATCAAGGAGTCAGAAGAGAATGTTAAGTTGATTCGAGATAGACTGGAGGTAGCTCAGTCCAGGCAAAAGAGTTATGCAGACAAAAAATGCAAGGAGGTAGTCTATGAAATTGGAGACAGAGCATGTCTTCGTGTGCCCCCTCTGTGAGGAGTTAAACGATTTGGAGTTAAGGGACAGTTAGCCCCGAGATTTGTAGGACCATACTAAGTTTTGGAGCGTATGGGAGAAGTGGCCAACAAGTTGGAGTCACCCGAAGGACTGTTAGGAGTCCATGATGTGTTTCATGTTTCCCAGTCGAAGAAGTGCCATGCAGAGATGGCCAATATTCCCCTGTAAGAACGCTTGACCCTGGAAAGGATAAGGATGTTCCACGAAGTGGAATATGGACTTCATAAGTATAAGTTTTGTTCCCGGTATGTGGGATACCCCACGAGGATGAAGAGATGAATTACTATTGGATATAAAGGAGGTATGATGTTGGAAATATGGATCAATGGAAACTCCATGATGAGTCTGAGTAATCACGTCTTAGTTTGGTACCAATAGAAGGAAGGAAGACAATACAATTGGATGGATTTATGAATACTAGGAAGTTGGAAGTTGCAGTAATGATCAGTTGCCCGATGATAAGTTCAAGGACTACAAGTGATGGGCCATAACCCATGGGCCCCAGGACCTGCCAAGAAGAAAGCACACTCTTGCTGAAGGAAAAACCCTGGAAGAGGATATGCCCTTATCGATAGACGATCTTATAGGAGTAACGCAAAACCTGGGAGTTGTGAAGGAACGATAGATGTTTGTTTGGCTTGCAGAATCAATGGATTATTCCGAACGCAGTTCATGGACAAGAGAAATTCTGCAATGCTTGTGAGGATGACCGAGTGTTAGAATGCGAGATTCACTAAACCGTATACAGGGTAATGATTTGGGTGCGGGATGGATTGATCACCATACCGACTTACTCTTATTGTTCGCCTTGCTATATGGGATGGTAAATCTGAGTGACTTTCCTATAGTAGAGAGACGACGATATTAAACCTTAGAAGGGTATAGGTATTTTTCCCTTGTACAAGGCAGCTGTTGCCAACCGTAGGTTATACGGTGAGGATCAACCCAGACCCATTCCTGCAGGAGAAACCATAAATGGCTGACCACCATGAGATATCGATAGTTGTTTAGTAATGGCGCCAGACCCGTCAGCTAAGAAGACTAAATCTCGGAATAACCTTACCAAGAGGAAAGGACAAAAGAATTGAGGAAAAAGGTTATGCCGTTACCGGAAGAGCTTAGAGGAGGAATTTTCTCGAGGATCTGAGAAGATCGACACTGTCAAGAATAAGGATGGAGTATGTGAGTTTTGATGGAACAATAACCATGCTTTTATGGGTGGTAGCACCCCAGACCCCTGTGATGATCGAAGGATTTTGAGGAGACCCCCAAACCCTAACCTTTTCTTGCTAGCCTCTCCGAATCTCGAGGACAAGATTCATTTTAAGGGTGGTAGGTTTGTAACATCCCAAAATTCTAAATTTTGGAATGTTATAATAAATAGATAGATTTGATTGATTGTTTGATTGATTGTCTGAAAGTGAGTGAATTCGAAACTTTTTGAAAGTTAAATTGAGAGGGAATAAAAGGAATTTCCCAAACTTTCATATTTGCTTTCTGGCCTCCGTGAATTCAAATTCTTTTCACCACGAAACCCTGGAGAGAAGATGACATGACTTCTTCCATTTAAATAAATTAAAAAGGTGTTTGAAAAAAATATTTGAATTCCATTGGGAAATTTTCAATTCTGAAACTTTATGCAACTCAATGATTTTCATGAGAGAAGATAAAATGACTTCTTCAAATTATATGAAATATGAGTTGGGAGTTTCAAAGAAGTAAATTCAAAGTTCTTTTGAATTTATTTTCAATTTGGAGTTATTTGGGTTTTAATCAAAAACAAATTCTCCAAAAATAAAATATATAGAAATTAGGGTAAAATGATTCCCTACAATAGAAAATTGGAGAAAAATTAATTTGAAATCATTTTGGTATTTTTAAAATGTTTTTGGTGGATTTTATTAGAGCAGGAGCACTGCTTGAATTATTAGAATTTGTGTGTATTTTATTTAATGCCAGAAAAATGTTCACGTCATAGAGAATCTTTTTCTGAAAATTTTGATATATTATACGCCTATATAATATTTTTATTTATTTGCTTTTATTATTTTTATTTGTCTGAAAAATGTAAAAAAAAACTCTCCCCGCCGCCGACTGGGCCGGCCCAAGGCCAACCGCAACCGCGGCCCAGCGCACCAGCGCGCCCCACTCGTCTCCGACTCCCGCACGAGAGCGCCACCACCGGAGTCCGGACGGACTCCGCGTCCTCCTCGCCTGACCCCTCCTCCACGCCAGCTCCTCCCCCCCTTAAATAACGAGGCCCCGGGCCCCGTTCCTCTCCTCCCCGCTGCACGCAGCCGCGCCTCGCGCCGCATCTCTCGCGGCCGGCGAGATCCGCCGAGCTCTGCCCGAAGCCACCTCTGTCGCCGCCGACGACCACCGTCGTCGCCACCACCGCACCCGCCGCCCAGCGCCGCCCCTCCCCGTCCACTCCGCCCTCGCCGTAGGCCACCAGAGCCGCCGCTCCGGTCAAGCTCGAGCCGCCGCCGCCGTCTTCTCGGACGCCGACGAACGCTGCCGCCGCCGTCGGGTTTTCTTCCCCCGAACCGGTAATAACCGCCCCGGTTCGCCGGTTTTATTTAGGGTTTTTTCTTTGGTTTTCCGTTTAAAACCGGTTTTTCTTTTAAAACTAGTTACTTAGTAAACGTTCGCTGGTTAGGTATAGAAAACGAATGTTCGCCTTTTAGTTTTTTTCTTTTCTGTAATTTCGGCCAGGGACCTAGATGTGAATACTTTATTTACAGAATAGTCCCCGTTCTTCAAACAAGCACAACTTCTTACTCGTTTATCCAAATCCAACGAAACCAACGCTCACGTCTTTGTTATGATCTCCTCTATCCATTAATCCAACTCAAACATGTTTTTGAAAAGTTTAAAATTTGAATTAGACCAGATTTGAATTCAAACTTCGTTTGATCATAACTTGAGTTTCGTAGCTCCGTTTGAGTTGATTCTTTTTGCAAATCGAAGCTCTTGACCTAAATTTTCTGATAAGGCCAAATTCATATAATTTTGGTACTGTTAGAAATTGTTTTATGTTGCAAGAGTTATTTTCTTGGTTTTGATGTTTTCCGGATCGTTTTCTTCGATCTTTCTGATCTTTTGAGTGATTGCTTATGTGCGGTTACTATTGCTTGCTTACGATAGATTGACCGGAGTGTGACGAGTAGAGCTATCAAGATTTTTGAGTGCGAATCATCTTCATCAACATTGCAGGCAAGTTCACACTTTGATCATACCCCCTTTCATACCCAGTTTTATTGTATTAGATCAATCCTCAAACATTGCATGATTAGGATCTAATTAAATTGTGGGATGGGAAGTAGTTGAGGTAGTACCTATTACCTGTTTGTTATCAAACCCTTGGAAGTTACTATTACGTTATGCTCATAGTGACATGCTATGCTCGTAGACGTGGATTGGGTTTTGAGAGTATCCATGACAGATGTGAGATTGTTAATTAATGGTTTACTTAAGGTGGCAACTTAAACACACATCTGGGTGGATTGAGGCACCTGGTTATTCCAGGATTGCCTGTCTAGGCACCTGGGTAGACCAGGATTGCCTGTTTTTTTATGGACCGCCACCCAGGCTCAAAGGGATCATGAGATTATTCATACTAGAAACTTCCGTGTGCAGCCACAAGCTATTATGGGCTCTAGCATAGTTGATTAAGTCGTGTGAACTCTTACAGTGGTAGACTAGCAGATGTAGGGGTTGTAGGTGGTACGGTCTACCCATCGTAAGGTGCAAACGCTTCTGAAAGACTATGTCTCGGTCATCCGTTTCTCAAACACCATGTAGTGCGAGAAATCCAACGGAGGAGATCGAGTCTTGTGGGGAAAAGTGCGCAAACCTCTGCAGAGTGTATAAACTAATCATGATTAGCCGTGTCCCCGGTTATGGACATCTTGAGTATCTAGTTCTTGGATTATCCTGTTGATCTCATCATGTTACTTTAAATTAATTTGTTGGGTTTAATGATGTTACTTAATTAGGATTGAGAATGCTGTCAACCATTCTCAATGTTCAACAACCACCATGATAGTTAATTAAAATGTATTCCTTTGCTGTAGGGAAAAATTGGCTTTTCGCAAAAACCTTATAACCATAGAGCTTTTCCACCAGCCAAATATGCATGTAGTGATAGCCTTTATTCATCATTCTCTATGGTGTGAATTTGCCAGTACATTCAATGTACTGACCCTTTGTGGCTGCAACATCTCATGTTGCAGGATTATCTTACAACGAGTAAGTGATACGTTAGGGTTACGATTTCTACACTCAACTTTGCCGTTGGTGTTGATGGGAATCCACAGCACTTGTTACTTCCGCTATTTGGATTGAGGTAATAGTATTTACGTTATTTTATACATGTGATTTACCTCTGTTATAAATCCTCGAGTACTGTGTGTATCAGCATACCGATTCAGGGATGACACTTAAGCACAGAGACTTGATCCATTCGGGTCGGGTCGCTACAAAATCCTAAAATTTTTACTAATGGCGCACTGCTAGGGGTGCGCCATTGCTATCCAAAAAAATTTACTAATGGCGCACCTCTAGGTGATGCGCCATTGCTATCCAAAAATAATAATTTCTAATGGTGCACCGCTAGGGGTGCGCCATTGCTAAGCCTCCCTCCACTAAAATCCCCAATTCCCTTTCAATTCTTCCCCTTTCTGACCCACTGCGCCGCAGCCGCCCACGCGCCGTCGTGCTCGCCGTCCCCGGCCGTGCTCGCTGCCCCCGCCGCACCCGACCACCACCGCCCCCAACGCCCCGGCGCCTCGCTGCCCGTTGCCCCACCGCCCCCGACCCCCACCAGACCGCCGCCGCCCCCAAATCTCTCTATCACTCCCCCCCACCGCCGCCTTCCTCCTCCCCCACCCCCCAATCCAGCCCCGCCGACGCCGCCTTCCTCCTCCCTCACCCCCAATCCAGCCCCTCCGCCGACGACTCCTCCCGCCGCTGGCTCCTCGCACCATCTCCTCCTCCACCGACAACCCCGAGTTCAGGACCGTGCCCACCATCTCCTCTGCCTCCGGACGCCGCCCCCTCCAATGTCGTGCAGAGCATCCAGGTGAGACGCCGACGCCCCCCTCTTCACCACCCTCCTCGATGATGCCCCCTCTTCAACACCGGCCGCTGCCGACCTGCCTCTGCCTCGTCACCGGACGGTGACCTCCTCTGCTATGCAAATTTGTCAATTGAAGCGCCTGAATGATGTTAGCTTAGCATTTGATGATAAATGTGATGTTCTTTCTGTCAGTGTGAAACTCGATGGATAGGGTGTAAGATTTAATTAGTACATCTAGTCTATTAGGCAGGGGTGCAAAGTTGCAAGCTCGGGAGTTTGAAAAATGAGCCTATTTGGTCTGATGTAAATTTTCTGCTGCACTGGAGCATAATATAATATGGTGCTGACTATATTCTATTTGGCGTCCTTATTCTTCAGTGGCATAGCTTAAAAGTTATCTGCCTTGGCTCAAATGAAGGTTGTTCGACATCTTGAAATAAGCAAACATGCCTTGTGTCAAACCATATTTTAAATCTGCAAGCTTGATTTTTCTTCTATCTGCTGTTTTCTCATGCTTTGGCTTGTAAAACTAAATTGGGACTTAGGGCCAGAGTAGATAGAAGGTGCAATCTTGGCCTTTTTTCACATGCTTCCGTTTAGACTCTTGAGAGCTAGAGCTATTCTATCAATATTTTCCTTTACCACACCAGCATATGTATGACATGAGCTCTTATGTTTTCAGAACATTGAGACTGAGCTTAACTAATTCTGATCAAACCATCCCTGGAAGTATGTCTGTGTTATCTGGTTGAATTGTGTGGTGAATGAGACTGCTATTGGTTGGTGGTCACTAGTTGTTATTGTGGTTATGTTTGTAGCAGCAGAGAAGTAATAGCAGAGGAGAGGAGCATATTGATGCATGTGCTGATTGGTCATTTTTTATATGATGAGGAGGAGGAGTATCTTATTTGGCATGACTAGTAATTAACTGGTAGTAACTGATAGTGTGATACCCATCATGCAGACATGCTTTAGGCAGGCTTGGTAGATTTGTCAAGGCAGGCTTGATATGCATGCATGCATTCTTTGCTTGTTTATATACATTCTTGTAAACTGAGCATGCTCATCTATCTAACTATCTATCTACCTGCTTTAGTACGTATGTATGCATTGTATTTTTATTTCCTTTGGAAAGTAAAGTTAATGTGAAAGGAAGAGAGAAAAAGAAAGGGAGGAAGACAGATGCTTCAGTCAGTCTAAGCCTAGCTTAATTTGAGTGACAATCACTTGCCTGGCTGGCTAGCATGATCATCTTTTACATAAAACAATTTTCAGCAAAGGTCATGTCTCCGACCATCGTGTCGTGATGATTTTGCAGGTACCCCGAGAGGCCCTTGAGTTTGCTGGAATGTCGATTAACTTCCATTCCGGCAAATTCGGGTACTCCATATGTCCTATTTTCAGCAAAGGTCATGCTGAAATTTTCCATGAATTTTAGCTAATCAATTAGTCGTATCCACAGTTATAGACATCTTGAGAATCTAGAAGTGGGAATATCGAGAGATCTCATCACATTTAATTAATGAATCGATTAAATCAACTTTGGGAATAGATTGAGTTGGGGGCTCCATCTCAATAATTATGATAATGGTAGAATGCAAAAATTAAACTTAGAACCTTCCACTAGCCAATGGTATGTAGAGGTAGGACTTTTATTCTCTCTTATGGTGTGACTTGCCAGTATATTTCATGTGCTGACCTACACGGCAGTAACTTATCATGTTGCAGATTTGTCCGACGAGGATTAAGATGCGAGGTCATTGTTCTGTACTCAGTTTTGCAAGTCGAGTTGGATGGACTCATTATTTTTCTATGCTTCCATGATATTTTTCTTTAGATGGCCTTCAGCCATATTTATGTAATAGATACTATATTTGAGGATTATCGATGTAGTAATGTGTCATTGAACTCTGTTATTTCATCGAGTGCTATCTGTGCTAGCAAACCGATCCAGGGACTAGCACATTAAGCACCAAGACTCCGATCCATTCGGATTGAGTCGCTACACGTAACCACTAGCAATCAAATTCTTTCTTTTCTTCTCTTTTTGCATTTTAGACACCCCCTACTTCCACTTGCTTGTACTCTTTGCAATTTTCTTTTTCACGTTCAATTTGCATATTTCTGGGAAAATTAAAAAAAGTTAAGTTAGATTAATTTTTCTTACACTCTATGAAAAGAATCCAAACGTAGAAAAGTATTGAATTTAGCAAGGTCTATTTTCTTGCATTATATCCATAATTACAAGAGAAAAGAAGTATATCCTAGATTTGTTCCCCCGCCATGTGTTGAAAGCCCAATAAGAAATATGCCCTATTAAAGTTCAAGGATGAAATTTTCACTCTAGCTGAAGTTTCATGATATTATTTTTCTTTAATTTCTTATTCTCTTAAAAAAACAATAAAGAAAATATAGTAATATCAAGAACATATATTCTCAGCAATAAGAACATGCTCATGATAGCACTATACTTCGCTACCACCAAATCATGGACCTTACTTATATGTGTCATAGCTTGTACCATCTTCTCATCATTTTTAAAGATTACCCGCAAGCCATGCTATTATAAATTGCATTGGCTGATGCAACATCTTTCCAAATTTTTTTCTGATCACATCATTTATGCCGTCCTCGATTCATGATGTACCATCTTCCCATTGTTTTTTCCTGTTACAAAGATAACATTTAGTTTGATCTATGTGGGACTTTAAATTGGGAGGCCAACTGAATTTTGTATGTCGAAGATCGAGTCCTTGATCTCAAATGCAGCCTGTAGCTTGGAAAGAAAAAAAGTTTTTTATATTAAAGGATTATGTTTAGTTGGTATCTATGCGGGTCATTAAGCTGAGAGACCCATTACAATTTTTCGGCTACAAAGATCAAACGGCTATGATTCCTAATTTATGAAGGTCCACCAGGTTAATGGCCAGCATATTCTAATTAACATGGGATTTTCTAGTGTACTTCCCCATTTTTTACCGCATCGCGCATTTAGTATATAACAGAAGATCTGCATCTTTTTAGGGAAACCAAAAAAGTTAAGTTAGTTCATTTTTTTCTTACACTATGAAAAGAGTTCAAATATAATTAATGCATTGAATTTACCAAGGTCTATTTTCTTGCATTAGATCCAAAATTACAAGAAAAAGAAACATATCCTAGATCTGTTTTCCCTGCCATGTGTTGAAAGCCCGAGTAGAAATGTGCCCTATTAAAGTTCGAAGATTAAAATTTCACTCTAGCTGAAGTTTAGTGATGAAAATGATGTCTTTTTTTTCAATTTCCTATCCTCTGCAAAATTTCCGATAAAGATAATATATTAATACCAAGACGATATATCGTCGGCAACTAGGATGTGCTTGTGATAGCACTATATTTAGCTGCCATCCAGTCATTGACTTTACTTTCATATATGTAAATAGCGTGTACCATCTTGTCATCAACTTTAAGTAACACGCGCAAACCATGCAATTATAAATTCGGTTTGCTTTCTGACTTTACTTTTATATGTCATAGCGTGTACCATCTTCCCATTTTTCCGGATGTAGGAGCAATCCTATATCTAACTTTGAAGATCGATCTTTCTGATTGTCTAATCCTATCCTGCCTTATTTCTTAGTGGCCACGCGGGGCTGCGAGCTTATAAATAACGCTGCTCTTTTGGTACTCCTGCTACCAATGTTCCATTGAGACACACCTGACGGATGAGTTCAGGAACCTGAAAAGAATCGACCTTGTGATTGAGGTATGCACATACTACCTATGCGTTCTTCTTTCAATTTGAGTGAATTCTCTGCTCAAACGAAACTGGCACTGCTATACTGTCATGTGCTACGCTTTACCTACATATGTTTCATATATTCTCTTATTTAGATTGACTGAATACTGAGAACGGAGCGCTAGTTCAGTGGCTGGAGTTCGCATTGCAGTGGCAACCCGCTTCTGAGTCCGTGTAGTGGACTCCGCTAGGGTGCTATCCGCAATTAAAATCATGGAGAATTCTCATCTTCCACCTAATTAACAGACAGTTATGGGAGTGATTCTTCCCCCTTTAGCCGACGTTTCTTATTACCGGAAAAAAAATTCACCAACTTAATTGGTACGTGTAGAAACGGCACTCGACCGACCGTTTTATTCATGGCATCAACCGATCAACGTCTTGTTGTGTCATGTCCACGTCTACAAAATCAACTTCAGCCATACCGACAGCTCTACTGGAGGACAAATTATGATCTCACTTAATTAGCTTATTCCCGTAAAAAAAACCTAAGAAATTTTTCTTAGGCCATAGGTGTAAGTTTTTTCGTTTTTGCGGAACTAGCAAAACCATGTCAAAGCTCTAGTTCGTGACTTCTCCTGATTTGCAAATTTTTGGCCCACGGAGTACCTTCTGACCCTTGTTTTGTTCAACCAAATGAACTAGATATAAATTGATGTAACTATTAAAATTTTAGTTCATTTAGTTAAACTAGAGATTATCAAAGAATACTCTCGAGAGTGTTATTTCCTCAAAAAAGGACCTATACAACCAGCACTTACAAGTCGTGAGATAATCTACTGTTCTTGATGCAACCAACAGGCGGTTGAGCTACCGGTAAACCACGGCCTTGTATGGATAAGCCCAAGCTTGGGTTATTTTCCCATTCTAACATTGTGAGAACCAAGAAATAAACTGAATAGCAAATGTGAATCACCTTACAAATTAAACCCGCGTCAATTTTGTCATCTCACTAAATTTAATTGTATAGATACATGCATATCTAAGTTACTACCTCAATATATGTTCATGTTTTTGCAGCGCCAGGCATATTGGGTTCATAGTTGGCTGCCTACATAACTATTAGACACGACATCATGGACATGCTGGCAACTAAAACCACATGGTTGGCCATAGCTCTCTTTTTCATAACTGTTGTAGCCACTAAGATTTCAAGATGGAAAAGCAATATCCATCATTTGTCCACAAGACCACTTCCACCTGTGGTGAATGTCCTTGCTCTCTTACCTTCACTTTTTAAAAAGGGGTTTGGGGTTACAATCAATGATCTGTACACAAGGTACGGCAGTGTATTTACAATAAATTTGCTTGGGCCAAAGATAACCTTGTTGGTTGGACCAGATGTCTCGGCTCATTTCTTCCAAGGGCTGGAGTCAGAGATTAGCTTTGGTAATTTTGCCGAGGTTACTGTTCCCATCTTTGGCCAGGAAGTTTTGTATGGTGTAGATGCCGCAACTCGCAGTGAGCAAGTAAACCTCATGCTTGATATACTAAAGCCATCCAAGTTGCGAAGCCTCGTTGATCCCATATTTCAAGAAGTAGAGGTACATTTAAAAGAGCCCTTCACTTTATTTTGACCCCCTCTATCTTTTATTCAATATATCACTATTTAAGTTTTTTGGTTTCATATATTCTCCAATACACATCGTCTAGAGGCAGTTTGCTTGGGTAAATTCCCTTAAACTAAGTGTTGGGTAACGTAGCAGAAATTCAAAAATTTTCCTACGTGTCACCAAGATCTATCTATGGAGAGACCAGCAACGAGGGGAAGGAGAGTGCATCTACATACCCTTGTAGATCGCTAAGCGGAAGCGTTCAAGAGAACAGGGTTGAAGGAGTCGTACTCGTCGTGATCCAAATCACCGGAGATCCTAGTGCCGAACGGACGGCACCTCCGCGTTCAACACACGTACAGCCCGGTGACGTCTCCCACGCCTTGATCCAGCAAGGAGAGAGGGAGAGGTTGAGGAAGACTCCATCCAGCAGCAGCACAACGGTGTGGTGGTGGTGGAGGAGCGTGGCAATCCCGCAGGGCTTCGCCAAGCACCATGGGAGAGGAGGAGTAGGGAGAGAGGTAGGGCTGCACCAAGAGGGAGAGAACTCATCTATGGGGCTGCTCCAAAACCTCCAATATATATAGGGGGAGAGGGGGCTGCGCCCCCTTTAGGGTTTCCCACCCCAAGGGGTGCGGCCAAGGGGGGAGGAGTGCCTCCCAAGTCAAGTGGAGGCCTCCCCCTTTAGGGTTTCCCCCTTCCCATGCGCATGGGCCTTGGGGGGCTGGTTCCCCTGGCCCATTAAGGCTAGGGCGCCCCCTTACAGCCCATGCTGCTGTATTGGACGTGGTGGAACAATTTCTGGACCTCCGGACCCCTTCGGAATCCTCCGGAACCTTCTGGAAGCTTCCCGGTACAATACCGAAAAAACCCGAACTTTTTCCGGAACCCGAACAACAACTTTCCATATATAAATCTTTACCTCCGGACCATTCCGGAACTCCTCGTGACGTCCGGGGTCTCATCCGGGACTCCGAACAACATTCGGTAACCACATACAAACTTCCTTTATAACCCTAGCGTCATTGAACCTTAAGTGTGTAGACCCTACGGGTTCGGGAACCATGCAGACATGACCGAGACGTTCTCCGGTCAATAACCAACAGCGGGATCTGGATACCCATGTTGGCTCCCACATGTTCCACGATGATCCCATCGGATGAACCACGATGTCAAGGACTCAATCGATCCCGTATACAATTCCCTTTGTCTAGCGGTATTGTACTTGCCCGACATTCGATCATCGGTATACCGATACCTTGTTCAATCTCGTTACCGGCAAGTCTCTTTACTCGTTCCGTAACACATCATCCCGTGATCAACCCCTTGGTCACATTGTGCACATTATGATGATGTCCTACCGAGTGGGCCCAGAGATACCTCTCCGCTTACACGGAGTGACAAATCCCAGTCTTGATTCGTGCCAACCCAACAGACACTTTCGGAGATACCTGTAATGCACCTTTATAGTCACCCAGTTACGTTGTGACGTTTGGTACACCCAAAGCATTCCTACGGTATCCGGGAGTTGCACAATCTCATGGTCTAAGGAAAAGATACTTGACATTAGAAAAGCTTTAGCATACGAACTACACGATCTTTGTGCTAGGCTTAGGATTGGGTCTTGTCCATCACATCATTCTCCTAATGATGTGATCCCGTTATCAACGACATCCAATGTCCATAGCCAGGAAACCATGACTATCTGTTGATCACAACGAGCTAGTCAACTAGAGGCTCACTAGGGACATATTGTGGTCTATGTATTCACACGTGTATTACGATTTCCGGATAATACAGTTATAGCATGAATAAAAGACTATTATCATGAACAAAGAAATATAATAATAACCAATTTATTATTGCCTCTAGGGCATATTTCCAACAGTCTCCCACTTGCACTAGAGTCAATAATCTAGTTCACATCGCCATGTGATTAACACTCACAGGTCACATCGCCATGTAACCAACATCCAAAGAGTTTACTAGTGTCAATAATCTAGTTCACATCACTATGTGATTAACACTCAATGAGTTCTGGGTTTGATCATGTTGCTTGTGAGAGAGGTTTTAGTCAACGGGTCTGAACCTTTCAGATCCGTGTGTGCTTTACAAATCTTTATGTCATCTCCTAGATGCAGCTACCACGCTCTATTTGGAGCTATTCCAAATAACTGTTCTACTTGGAGCTATTCTAAATTGTTGCTCCATTATACATATCCGGTATCTCTACTCAGAGCTATCCGGATAGGTGTTAAGCTTGCATCGTCGTAACTCTTTACGTCGAACTCTTTATCACCTCCATAACCGAGAAAATTCCTTAGTCCACTAGTTACTAAGGATAACTTTGACCGCTGTACTGTGATCCATTCTTGGATCACTCTTGTACCCCTTGACTGACTCATGGCAAGGCACACTTTAGGTGCGGTACACAGCATAGCATACTGAAAAGCCTACGTCTTAAGCATAGGGGACGACCTTCGTCCTTTCTCTCTATTCTGCCGTGGTCGAGCTTTAAGTCTTAACTTCGTACCTTACAACTCAGGCAAGAACTCCTTCTTTGACTGGTCCATCTTGAACACCTTCAAGATCATGTCAAGGTATGTGCTCATTTGAAAGTACCATTAAGCGTTTTGATCTATCCTTATAGATCTTGATGATCAATGCTCAAGTAGCTTAATCCAGGTTTTCTATTGAAAAACACTTTCAAAATAACCCTATATGCTTTCCAGAAATTCTACGTCATTTCTGATCAACAATATGTCAACAACATATACTCATCAGAAATTCTATAGTGCTCCCACTCACTTCTTTGGAAATACAAGTTTCTCATAAACTTTGTACAAACCCAAAATCTTTGATCATCATCAAAGCATACATTCCAACTCCGAGATGCTCACTCCAGTCCTTAGAAGGATCGCTAGAGCTAGCATACCTTTTAGCATCCTTAGGATCGACAAAACCTTTCTGATTGTATTACATACAACCTTTCCTTACGAAAGTTGGCAAGGAAACTCGTTTTGACATCCATCTGCCAGATTTCATAAATGCAGCTTATGCTAACATGATTCCGACGGACTTAAGCATCGCTACGGATGAGAAAATCTCATCGTAGTCAACTCCTTGAACTTGTGAAAAAACTCTTCGCCACAAGTCGAGCTTCATAGACGGTGACATTACCGTCCACGTCTGTCTTCTTCTTAAAGATCCATTTATCTTATTGGCTTGCCGATCATTTGGCAAGTCCACCAAAGTCCATGCTTTGTTCTGATACATGGATCCTATCTCGGATTTCATGGTTTCTTAACCATTTGTCGGAATTTGGGCCCACCATCGCTTCCTCATAGCTCGTAGGTTCATTGTTGTCTAGCAACATGACCTTCAAGACAGGATTACTGTACCACTCTGAAGTAGTACGTATCCTTGTCACCCTACGAGGTACGGCAGTGACTTGATCCGAAACTTCATGATCACTATCATAAGCTTCTACTTCAATTGGTGTAGGTGCCACAGGAACAACTCCCTGTGCCCTGTCACACACTAGTTGAAGAGACGGTTCAATAACCTTATCAAGTCTCCACCATCCTCCCACTCTATTCTTTCGAGAGAAACTTTTCCTCGAGAAAGGACCCGATTCTAGAAAAAATCCCTTATTGCTTTCGGATCTGAGACAGGAGGTATACCCAACTGTTTTGGGTGTCCTATGAAGATGCATTTTATCCGCTTTGGGTTCGAGCTTATCAATCCTGAAACTTTTTCACATAAGCGTCGCAGCCCCAAACCTTTAAGAAACGACAACTTAGGTTTCTCCAAACGGTGTCGTCTCAACGGAATTACGTGGTGCCCTATTAAAGTGAGTGCGGTTGTCTCTAATGCCTAACCCATGAATGATAGTGGTAATTCGATAACAGACATCATGGTACGCACCATATCCAATAGGGTGCAACTATGATGTTCGGACACACCATCACACTATGGTGTTCCAGGCGGTATTAATTGCGAAACAATTTCCACAATGTCTTAATTGTGTGCCAAAACTCGTAACTCAGATATTCATCTCTATGATCATATCATAGACATTTTATCCTCTTGTCACAATGATCTTCTACTTCACTCTGAAATTACTTGAACCATTCAATAATTCAGACTTGTGTTTCATCAAGTAAATATTCTCAACATCTACTCGAATCATCTGTGAAGTAAGAACATAATGATATTCACTGCATGCCTCAGCACTCATTGGACTGCACACATCAAAATGTGTTACTTCCAACAAGTTGCTATCTTGTTCCATCTTACTGAAACCGAGGCTTTTCAGTCATCTTGCCCATGTGGTATGATTTGCATATCTCAAGTGAATCAAAATCAAGTGAGTTCAAACGATCCATCTGCATGGAGTTTCTTCATGCGTATACACCAATAGACATGGTTCGCATGTCTCAAACTTTTCAAAAACGAGTGAGTCCAAAGATCCATCAACATGGAGCTTCTTCATGCGTTTTATACCATTATGACTTACATGGCAGTGCCACAAGTAAGTGGTACTATCATTACTATCTTATATCCTTTTTGGCATGAAAATGTGTATCATTACGATCGAGATTCAATTAAACCATTTAGGTTTAATACTAATCTTGATGGTAGAGGGAGCGTGCGATGTTTGATCACATCAAACTTGGAAACACTTCCAACATATATCGTCAGCTCACCTTTAGCTAGTCTCCGTTTATTCCGTAGCTCTTTATTTCGAGTTACTAACACTTAGCAACCGAACCGGTATCTAATACCCTGGTGCTACCAGGAGTACTAGTAAAGTACACATCAACACAATGTATATCCAATATACTTCTATCGACCTTGCTAGCCTTCTTATCTACCAAGTATCTAGGGTAATTCTGCTCCAGTGGCTGTTCCCCTTATTACAGAAGCACTTAGTTTCGGGTTTGGGTTCAACCTTGGGTTTCTTCACTGGAGCAGCAGCTGATTTGCCGTTTCATGAAGTATCCCTTCTTGCCCTTGCCCTTCTTGAAACTAGTGGTTTCACCAACCATCAACAATTGATGCTCCTTCTTGATTTCTACTTTCGCGGTGTCAAACATCGCGAATACCTCAAGGATCATCATATCTATCCCTGATATGTTATAGTTCATCACGAAGCTCTAGCAGCTTGGTGGCAATGACTTTGGAGAAACATCACTATCTCATCTGGAAGATCAAATCCCACTCGATTTAAGTGATTGTTGCACTCAGACAATCTGAGCACAAGCTCAACGATTGAGCTTTTCTCCCTTAGTTTGCAGGCTAAGAAAATCGTCGGAGGTCTTATACCTCTTGACGTGGGCACGAGCCTGAAATCCTAATTTCAGCCCTCGAAACGTCTCATATGTTTCGCGACGTTTCAAAAACCGTCTTCGGTGCCTTAATTCCAAACCGTTTAACTGAACTATCACGTAGTTATCAAAACGTGTATGTCCGATGTTCACAACATCCACAAACGACGTTTGGGGTTCAGCACACTGAGCGGTGCATTAAGGATATAAGCTTTCTAGTGTCCGCATAATCGCTACTGTCAACTTTCAACTATATTTTCTCTAGGAACATATCTAAACAGTGGAACTAAAGCGCGAGCTTACGACATAATTTGCAAAAATCTTTTGACTATGTTCAGGATAATTAAGTTCATCTTATGAACTCCCACTCAGATAGACATCCCTCTGGTCATCTAAGTGATTACATGATCCGAGTCAACTAGGCCGTGTCCGATCATCACGTGAGACGGACTAGTCATCATCGGTGAACATCTTCATGTTGATCGTATCTGCTATACGACTCATGCTCGACCTTTCGGTCTCCGTGTTCCGAGGCCATGTCTGTACATGCTAGGCTCGTCAAGTTAACCCTAAGTGTTTTCGCTGTGTAAAACTGTCTTACACCCGTTGTATGTGAACGTAAGAATCCATCACACCCGATCATCACGTGGTGCTTAGAAGCGACGAACTGTAGCAACGGTGCACAGTTAGGGGAGAACACTTCTTGAGATTGTTGTAAGGGATCATCTTATTTACTACCGTCGTTCTAAGTAAAGAAGATGCATAAACATGATAAACATCACATGCAATCAAATAGAGTAGTGACATGATATGGCCAATATCATATAGCTCCTTTGATCTTCATCTTCGGGGCTCCATGATCATCTTGTCACCGGCATGACACCATGATCTCCATCATCATGATCTCCATCATCGTGTCTTCATGAAGTTGTCACGCCAACGACTACTTCTACTTCTATGACTAACGCGTTTAGCAATAAAGTAAAGTAGTTTACATGGCGTTCTTCAATGACACGCAGGTCATACAATAAATAAAGACAACTCCTATGGCTCTTGCCGGTTGTCATACTCATCGACATGAAAGTCGTGATTCCTATTACAAGAACATGATCAATCTCATACATCACATATCATTCATCACATTCCTCTTGGCCATATCACATCACATAGCATACCCTGCAAAAACAAGTTAGACGTCCTCTAATTGTTGTTGCATGTTTTACGTGGCTGCTATGGGTTTCTAGCAAGAACGTTTCTTACCTACGCAAGACCACAACGTGATATGCCAATTGCTATTTACCCTTCATAAGGACCCTTTTCATCGAATCCGTTCCGACTAAAGTGGGAGAGACTGGCACCCGCTAGCCACCTTATGCACCAAGTGCATGTCAATCGGTGGAACCTGTCTCACGTAAGAGTACGTGTAAGGTCGGTCCGGGCCGCTTCATCCCACGATGCCGCCGAAACAAGATTGGACTAGTAACGGTAAGCATATTGAACAACATCAACGCCCACAACTACTTTTTGTTCTACTCGTACAAAGAATCTACGCAATAGACCTAGCTCATGATGCCACTGTTGGGTAACGTAGCAGAAATTCAAAAAATTTCCTACGTATCACCAAGATCTATCTATGGAGAGACCAGCAACGAGGGGAAGGAGAGTGCATCTACATACCCTTGTAGATCGCTAAGCGGAAGCGTTCAAGAGAACGGGGTTGAAGGAGTCGTACTCGTCGTGATCCAAATCACCGGAGATCCTAGTGCCGAACGGACGGCACCTCCGCGTTCAACACACGTACAGCCCGGTGACGTCTCCCACGCCTTGATCCAGCAAGGAGAGAGGGAGAGGTTGAGGAAGACTCCATCCAGCAGCAGCACAACGGCGTGGTGGTGGTGGAGGAGCGTGGCAATCCCGCAGGGCTTCGCCAAGCACCATGGGAGAGGAGGAGTAGGGAGAGAGGTAGGGCTGCACCAAGAGGGAGAGAACTCATCTATGGGGCTGCTCCAAAACCTCCAATATATATAGGGGGAGAGGGGGCTGCGCCCCCTTTAGGGTTTCCCACCCCAAGGGGTGCGGCCAAGGGGGAAGGAGTGCCTCCCAAGTCAAGTGGAGGCCTCCCCCTTTAGGGTTTCCCCCTTCCCATGCGCATGGGCCTTGGGGGGCTGGTTCCCCTGGCCCATTAAGGCTAGGGCGCCCCCTTATAGCCCATGCTGCTGTATTGGACGTGGTGGAACAATTTCCGGACCTCCGGACCCCTCCGGAATCCTCCAGAACCTTCTGGAAGCTTCCCGGTACAATACCGAAAAAATCCAAACTTTTTCCGGAACCCGAACAACAACTTTCCATATATAAATCTTTACCTCCGGACCATTCCGGAACTCCTCGTGACGTCCGGGATCTCATCCGGGACTCCGAACAACATTCGGTAACCACATACAAACTTCCTTTATAACCCTAGCGTCATTGAACCTTAAGTGTGTAGACCCTACGGGTTCGGGAACCATGCAGACATGACCGAGACGTTCTCCGGTCAATAACCAATAGCCGGATCTGGATACCCATGTTGGCTCCCACATGTTCCACGATGATCTCATCGGATGAACCACGATGTCAAGGACTCAATCGATCCCGTATACAATTCCCTTTGTCTAGCGGTATTGTACTTGCCCGAGATTCGATCGTCGGTATACCGATACCTTGTTCAATCTCGTTACCGGCAAGTCTCTTTACTCGTTCTGTAACACATCATCCCGTGATCAACCCCTTGGTCACATTGTGCACATTATGATGATGTCCTACCGAGTGGGCCCAGAGATACCTCTTCGCTTACACGGAGTGACAAATCCCAGTCTTGATTCGTGCCAACCCAACAGACACTTTCGGAGATACCT
This sequence comes from Triticum aestivum, assembly GCF_018294505.1. NCBI lineage: Eukaryota > Viridiplantae > Streptophyta > Magnoliopsida > Poales > Poaceae > Triticum > Triticum aestivum. Next base: position 4,417,437 of record NC_057806.1, read on the forward strand.
GTAATGCACCTTTATAGTCACCCAGTTACGTTGTGACGTTTGGTACACCCAAAGCATTCCTACGGTATCCGGGAGTTGCACAATCTCATGGTCTAAGGAAAAGATACTTGACATTAGAAAAGCTTTAGCATACGAACTACACGATCTTTGTGCTAGGCTTAGGATTGGGTCTTGTCCATCACATCATTCTCCTAATGATGTGATCCCGTTATCAACGACATCCAATGTCCATAGCCAGGAAACCATGACTATCTGTTGATCACAACGAGCTAGTCAACTAGAGGCTCACTAGGGACATATTGTGGTCTATGTATTCACACGTGTATTACGATTTCCGGATAATACAGTTATAGCATGAATAAACGACTATTATCATGAACAAAGAAATATAATAATAACCAATTTATTATTGCCTCTAGGGCATATTTCCAACACTAAGTACATACATAAGTTGACTATACATGTACTAAATGTGTTTTCGCAAGATGGCGTATGTGCTGGACCTGGTTTTGGCATTTGTCATTAGTTTTAGATGTAAGATATAGATGACAAGAGTAGTGATACCATGCATGTACGTTGCACCTGACTGATGACTTTCTTATACTACTATGTAGGCCTACTTTGCAAAGTGGGGACAAGATGGCATAGTTGATCTTAAACATGAACTTGAGCAGGTGCTCATGTTTATCTCAAGTCGGTGCCTACTTGGATATGAGGTTCGGGAGATGATGCTAAAAGAAGTATACTCATTGTTCCATGAACTTGAGAACGGCTTAAACTTTTTCAGCTACTTGTTTCCATATTTTCCAACCCTGACAAACTGCCGACGCAATAAGGCACACATTAGGCTGAAAGAAATATTCACCGCAACTATCAGGTCACGCAGGAGTTCTAGTCGTGTCGAGGAGGATGCACTACAGAGGTTGATGGATTCCAAGTATAAAGATGGTCGCTCCATAACGGAAGGAGAAATTTCCGGCATGGTCATGGCCCTCATATTTGCTGGAAAACACCCAAGCTCTAGCACTAGTATATGGACTGGAGCTTTTATGTTGAGCAACACCAAGTTCTTAATAGCTGCCATGGAGGAGCAAAAGCATATCCTTAGCAAGTACAAGAACCAAATAGGCTATGATGCCTTGTTAGAGATGGATACCCTGCATAGATGCATCAAGGAGGCGATTAGGATGCATACACCAGCACAAATGTTAGCTCGCAAGGCACATAAGAAATTCAAGGTGCAGACCAAAGAAGGCAAGGAATATGACATACCTGGAGGGCATAATGTTGTAATCCCTACGGCATTCAACAATAAGTTGGCACACGTTTACAATGACCCTCATGTGTATGATCCGAATCGGTTTGGTCCTGGAAGAGAGGAGGACAAAGTTTGTGGTGAGTACTCTTTCACAACATTTGGTGGTGGAAGGCATGTTTGCCCTGGCATGGCCTTGGCTTACCTGCAAATTAAGGTGATATGGAGCCATCTACTAAGAAACTTTGAGCTCAAGCTAATATCTCCTTTCCCCGATGCGGACTTGAGAAAGATGGGCCAAGAGCCTAAAGGAAAAGTGATGATAAGTTATAAGAGACATCAACTGTTGCACTTATAGCCATTGATAAAGTAGTAATACTAATAATCATACCTAGTTAGTTTAGTGTAAGAATTTGGGTATGGAAAGGTTCGTCCCGAAGAAGGTTTTCCTGCTATCTCCAAATTCAGTTAGACTTGATTTCTTTTACTCCAAGTTGTAAATTGGCATTATAAGCCTTCATATGATGATTAGTACATGCATCCAAGTTGAATCTATTTTCACTACCTCGTCTTCTCTCTCCTCTTCCCCTTGTGTTGTTGTGCCAAGGATGCCTATAACGGTTCGTAAAGCATAAATTGCTAATAGATGCATGCAAGGCATACTTCCACACCTTGCAAGAGGTGCATGGAGACTTTATAAGACATCTCAAACAATAAATTATATGAAGCACTTCATGGAGACTAACTATAAGACATTTCAAACTGTAAACTATATGAAGAGGTGCATGGAGACTTATTAGACATTTCAAATCATAAATTGTCGATAAATGTATGAGACATATTTCCACACTTTGCAAGTCCACCACAAGATAAACACACAGAAAACAATGATTCTATCCTATTCACTAAAAAAATACACTGAACAAATATTTGAGTTACGAGTATAACAACAGGCCAATTATAGGGTATGACATGCCACCGCGACTCTACCCTATTAGTAAGAAAAATTATGAGGAGTGATACATGTCTCTGGCTAACTTCATGCTGATGTATTCATGTGTGTGTGTTCTGGTCCTAATGTTTGCGTGAGAACCGACAAGATTTCGAGTCGTACAACTAGTTTGTACTAGATGGTACTACGTACATTGCTGTGGGAATTTGTGGACAAGAGTTGATGCAGTGATAATCATGAAAGGAAACATATACTTGTTAATTAGCTGGCTTTCTTGCCCTAGAGCTTGGCCTTCGTGTTTGCTATGTACACGTTGCATGGCCTTAGGTGATGTAGTTGTTGGCTATAGGTAAAGTGTTTGATGCAGTAAGATTTAGTTTAGTAGCTAGCTACCGTAGCATTTTGGTCCTGGCAGAGATGATGACAAAGTTGGTGGCAAGTTCCCTTTCACGACATTTGGTGGTGGAAGGCGTATGTGCGCTGGCATGTTGTTTGCTTACCTTCAAATGAATTTGATATGGAGCCATCTGCTAAGAAACTTTTATCTTTAGCTAATATCTCCTTTTCTCGAGGTAGATTTGAGCAAGTTGGGCCAAGAGCCTAAAGAAAAAGTAATGGTAAGTTATAAAATACGCCAGCTGTCGTGCTACTAGCTGTTGATAAAGTAATAATATTAGTAATTATACCTAGTTAATATTAGTTTAGGGTAAGAATTTGGGTACAGAACGGTTCATTCCAAAGAAGGTTTCCCGTTGTCTCCAAATTAAGTTAGAATTGATTTATGTTATTCCAAGTTGCAATTGGCCTTATAAGCCTTTCTTAGTCAATCAATACATGCAACCAAGTTAAGTCTTCCTCCTCCTCCAGTCGGCGCTGCTGCTGGTCCGGCCCATCTCCAATGGCTTTTGGGCCATGGAGGTGCGGAGTATCTGCCCCCACCCCACCCTCCTCCTCCGGCGGGAGGGACTCCGTTCTCGTTCTTGTTTAGGTTCAACATCTTGGCTGGGGCTGTGTGGCGGCGACGATGTCCCTTGGTAGGAATAATGCCCCCCACGTTCTATCAATGTCCTTATGGTGCATCTACCTTCGTCGGAGGGAGTGTGGATGTGTCTCTTCGTCGTATCTCGTGGAATTTAGTTGGTGTTGGCCTTCGATGGATCTGGTCTTCGTTTGGATGTGTTTACAGGTTTGATGCTTTCGATCTATGACTTTCTTTACTAGTGATGGTTGCTCTTCTAGTGCGTTGGTTCTATGGGGCCTTAGCACGACAACTTTCTAACTGTCTACTACAACAAGGTTTGCCCGACTCCAGTGAGGGAAGGGCGATGACGGCGGCGCGCCTTCGGGTCGCTCTAGTGCTTGTAGTCACTAGGTGGTCCACGGATATGGTTGTAATTTTTATTGTCTCTGGTATTCTTTGTACTGTCATGATCGAAAATGAACATATTGGAAATTTCTAATGCAAAAAAGGACATTTCAAATGTAAATTATATGAAGAGGTGCATGGAGACTTATTAGACATTTCAAATTGTAAATTGTCAATAGATGTATGCAAGGCAGACTTCAACATGTTACAAGTCCACCATAAGATAAGAACACATAAAACAATGGTTATAGTCTACTCACTACAAATTACTGCAATGAACAAATATTTGAGTTCTACCCTGTTAGTAAGAAAAATTACAAGGCGTGATACGGTGCCTCTCGCTAACTTCGTGCTCATGTATTCACATGTGTGTGTTTTTGGTCTCGATGTTTGCATGAGCGCCGACAAGATTTATGATCTAGGGTCCTATGCGTAAAATGCAATCTAGGGGCCAAATCGCAATCTTGATCTATGATCTAGGGTGCTATACGTAAAATGCAGGGACTAGTTTCTTACAAGTCTCTGTAAAATGCATTTTTTTTAAAATATTATCCAATGCAGTCTTGCTCAGAAAAAAAAGATAAATAAATAAGCAACACAGTGGCGTTATCCCCTCGCTCGCAATGGCTAAACCCATGCCGCTCCCGACCCCGGCCGCCGCGGCGGCGGCGGCGGCGCCAGCGCGCCTCCCCGTCGGCCTCCTCCTCCACACAACCCCGCCTCTCCGCCTCCGCCTCCGGGTCCCCTCCTTCCTCTCGCCACCACCCCAAAGCCGCGGCCTTTCTTCCCCCCTCCGGGCTGTCGCTGCCGCCGTATCCACCACCACCACCGGCAGGCGCGCCGCCAGGCCGCCGAACCCAGGGCAGGTCATCAGCGAGGGCAGGGACGAGGACGCCCGCCGCGCCGTGTGCCCCGGGTGCGGGGTGTTCATGCAGGACGACGACCCCGACCTCCCCGGCTTCTTCACCAGCCCCTCCCGCCGCCCCCCGCAGGACGAATTGGGGGAAGAAGAATCCGACTCTCCGGAGGGGTTCGTCGGGGACGAGGAGGAGGACGACGGCTTGCCGTCGGAGTCCGATCTCGCCGCCGAACTGGACGGCCTGGACACCGGATTTCTCGAGTCCCTCGAAGAAGAAGACGAAGAGGACGAGGAGGAGGACGGTGGCGGAGAGACGGAGGCCGGCATGGACGGCGAGAGCGGCTGGGACTCGGAGTGGGACGACGGGATGGAGGAGGACGAGGAGGAGAAATGGAGCAAAGAGCTGGACGGGTTCACGCCGCCGGGGGTCGGGTACGGGAGCATCACGGAGGAGACCCTGGAGAGGATGAGGAAGGAGAAGCTGTCCAAGGCGGAGCGGAAGCGGCGGGCGAGGGAGGCCAAGCAGGCCGAGGCCAGGGAGGACTCCGCCGTGGTGTGCGCCCGGTGCCACTCGCTGAGGAACTACGGGCACGTCAAGAACGACAGGGCCGACAACCTCATCCCGGACTTCGACTTTGACCGCTTCATTTCGTCGCGCCTGATGAAGCGGTCGGCCGGCACGCCGGTCATCGTCATGGTGGTGGACTGCGCCGACTTCGACGGGTCATTCCCCAAGAGGGCGGCCAAGTCGCTGTTCAGGGCGCTCGAGGGGAGGGGCAACTCCAAATTGAGCGAGACGCCGAGGCTCGTCCTTGTCGGCACCAAGGTGGATCTGCTGCCATGGGAGCAGATGGGAGTGAGGCTGGAGAAATGGGTGCGAGGCCGAGCTAAGGCTTTCGGAGCTCCGAAGCTCGATGCCGTGTACCTCGTCAGCGTCCACAAGGATTTGTCAGTGAGGAACTTGATCTCATATGTCAAGGATTTAGCGGGGCCTCGCAGCAACGTGTGGGTGATCGGTGCGCAGAATGCTGGGAAATCGACACTGATCAATGCATTTGCAAAGAAGCAAGGTGTTAAGATCACAAGACTGACAGAAGCAGCCGTTCCGGGAACTACATTGGGCATATTGAGGATGACGGGCGTTTTGCCTGCAAAGGCTAAGATGTATGACACTCCTGGCTTGCTGCATCCGTATATTATGTCAATGAGGTTAAACACCGAGGAACGGAAGATGGTTGAAATCAGGAAGGAACTTCGGCCGCGGACCTTCAGGGTGAAGGTAAATTTGTAGTCTGTTAACTTTGCCCTAGTTCTGTTTATTTCAGATGGAGTGGCTGACCTTTATTGTTTTGTAGTAGCCGCTAAATACAAATGCATAACTACTGGGTCCGTAACTAGAAATGGCTAGTTTCTTCAGTCTATTTTCATGTCAGCATTCTAGTTGTGTTTTAATTAGCAGTCTTCACCTAGAGGTGCGTGGTCAAGATATATAGATATTGGTAGCATTGTAAAATACCGACGATGCTAAAAGTCTAACACTCTGTCACATAGAAGTTGAAACGAACTTCGGTGAACTTGACGATATTGTGGATTTATAGCTGGCTGTTATAATTAAACAGAAATGAAAAGGCACTTGGATGATTTTAACCAGTAACCCCTGCATGCCTAGTTATGACTTTACTCTTGAAGGACCTTATACACTGAATACACTTGGGCAACTCTAGTCCCTTGAAAGGTTAAGTGATTTAATAGCACCCCTGAAGCTCCTTAACTCTGAATTACAAACATATTGTTCTATGTTGTATCGGAATCCACGAGGTTAAGTTTGACTCAAATGTTGCGAACTGTTGCAGGCTGGACAATCTGTCCACATTGGTGGGTTAACACGCCTGGATGTACTAGAAGCTTCAGTTCAAACTATATATGTGACTGTTTGGGCATCTGCCAATATTTCCCTTCATCTTGGAAAAACTGAAAATGCTGAAGAACTGCGGGCCAAGCATGTTGGCATCAGACTTCAGGTGAGACTTCAATTTCCAATCTGCTTAATGTTGCTTCTAAGGATAAATTAGTTAGATTCTGTTTAATCAAAGGACTGAATAAAGATGATTTGGAAGTAAGGTTGCTTTATGGAACAACTCTGCATGTGATATGCTATTTGAATAAACAAACTCGCTGTTTAATTTGTTCGTCTGCTTTAATCAAAGGACTGCATAGATTTGTTCAGGTGTTCGCCATCAATTTGCTATGGTTGTCATATGTCATAGGCTACTAATGGTGTATTAAATCTATAGGCTGAACTCCTATTATACACTGAAAGCTGTCAATTTTCAAGACAATAATGAGCCCTGCTACCTGCTTTTGCTGTTCAGTGCATATGCAGCTGGAGTATACAATCCATAATATAACCATGAAAAAACATACTTTTTTTTGCATTTCTATATCCGTCATAATACTGATTTATGATACACTGTAATTGTGCAGCCACCAGTTGCGGCAGAGCGAGCGACCGAACTGGGCCAGTGGACAGAGAGGCGGATCGACGTGTCCGGGGTCAGCTGGGACGTGAACAGCACGGACATCGCGGTCTCAGGTCTAGGCTGGTACTCGCTGGGCCTGAAAGGCAACGCCACCGTCGCCGTGCACACTTTCGACGGCATCGACGTGACGCAGCGCGACGCGATGATCCTCCACCGTGCCAAGTTCCTCGAGAGGCCCGGGTTCTTGCTGCCCATCGCCATCGCGAACGCCATAGGCGAGGAGACCAGGAAGAAGAACGAGAGATTGAATGCCCAACAGCAGAGCGATGACGACGACTACGACGATGACGACCTTTCCGACGACGAAAGCGCAGAGTGACTGTTGAGGTGACAGTAGTGAAAGCCTTGTATGAGAAATGTTAGATAGGAGTGAGTGGGGAATAGCTGTTGTCTGGGAGCAGTGCTCCAGCAAATGGCTCATGTTCCATTGTGAGTTGTGATGTGATGATGTGTGGTGCACCCAAGAGGAATGTAGAAAAACTGAGAAAGGCCATTGATAATTGAGAGGAAGGAGATGCCATTCTGCCCCCCTTGCACACAATACAGTACATACACAGTTGGGTCGTTGGTGCTTCTTGTTCCCTGACGTTGACTCCATGGCCTCATCCTGATGTGCTAACAGTGCTTTCAGTTAGGACTGGTTCTGTTTCAGCTGTTGCTTGTGTGATCACACAATCACAAAGATTGCAGTTCCAGGTGTCCATTCCAATTACAGTCAGTGCAAGCCTTGTTGGATTCAGCACAATGTTCCTTTCTTTCTCTATCAGGTGGTGTGATGTGATCATTGATTGGTACAAGGCCTCCTGGGTTCAGTAGCGCCCATGCAGGATATGATGCCCATGGTCACACTCACACATGTCATAGATCTTTTTTTCTTCTTCTATATAAAGCAGCACAGTGAACACATGGAAATATGTTGTCTCCATAATTCCGAAATCACGAAAAAAGGCCAGACCAAAGCTCGGTCCTAAAACCCGTTACCGACTTACCGCGTATACAGTGGCGGACCAGAAACTAAGGTTTGTCGGGGCGACGAATGATGAGTGATGGCCCCGCCTATCGGTGGGTAAGCGAGCACCCTACACCGCCGCCAGAGAACTTGCGCCCAATGGTGGGTCCGCCACGACGTGTATGTGCATCGCGATGTAACGCCAGGTCGCCAGCCGTCCCTTCTTCACCATATGCCATGAGGGGCTTTCGCCGAGTCGTCGTCCCCTTCGCTACGCCACATAAGATATCTCTCTGGCTTTAAAGTGAAAATTGCCATATCTCTCTCACTTTAAAGTGAAAATTGCCATATCTCTCACTTTAAAGTGAAAATTGCCATATTGCCTCCCATTGATAAGCGCCTACCTTCAAAGTATTACCCCCATCCCACCCCCAAAGTACACCTTTGAATTTTTCTTCTTTATAAAATAGTGTTTTGATCTTTAAAAAGAGAGAGGGATGTAGGTACTTATAAGAAGAAGGAACTTTTAAAAAGATAAGTTCGTTAATGAAAATAGAACAAGAGAGGAAGCATCCAACACAACCCAACCCAAAGGAAAATAGAATGAATAGCCGCCCTTGTCCTCCGCTGCCTCCTATTCTCTCCTCTTTCCCTTCCCCTTCCTCTTCATGAACCCGAACGTGCCATGACGAGCTACTCAACGCCGTCCCGCAAGGTATCAAACCCTAACCCTCCCCCCCCCCTCCAATCCACCCGATTTGCCGCCGAGGGAGCCCCGTATTGGCCTGAAAATCTCTTCCCTTTTCCATGCATGATATAATACCCCTTGGTCACACTCACATCCATTACTCTTTTTTCCCATCTCTCTAGAAAACAACACAACGAAACAAATGGAAATATGTGTCCTCCATAGTTCCGAAATCACAAAAGAGGCCACGCCAAGGCTCGGTCCTAAACCTATTAGAACTTAAGTTTTGTTTTTGCGCGACGGTGCAGCGCCAGCTGGTCACTAACCTGTACCGCCGCCAGAGCTGGGGCATCCGCCCTGCCCGCCCCAATGGTCAATTTTTTGCAGAGGCGTCGCCCCCTTCGCCATGGCACATTACGATTTGTCTCTCCTTCAATCAAAAACATAATTTGGCACAGTGCCTCTCACTAGCAGCATCTTGATGGTACTTCCATAGCATCACACCTGTACCGCCGCCAGAGCTGGGGCATCCGCCCTGCCCGCCCCAATGGTCAATTTTTTGCAGAGGCGTCGCCCCCTTCGCCATGGCACATTACGATTTGTCTCTCCTTCAATCAAAAACATAATTTGGCACAGTGCCTCTCACTAGCAGCATCTTGATGGTACTTCCATAGCATCACACCTGTACCGCC